>NC_143012.1:254308024-254469274 GCF_055824585.1 Amblyomma mixtum | reverse complement strand
ATTAACATTCTGTCGTTATATAAGTGCGCAGTACATCACCAAATGATCATTAGTAAATTGCCGATATATTTCCGTCTGTCCTATTGAACGAGTACTTGGCTTACCGGATCGTCAGTGACACTCGTAGGAGTCGTGAGGACGGGCCCTTCTCTTTCGCTGTGATGGCGGAGTTGTCCAAGTTGAGGTCAAGCCTGTGCGTTTGGGCGTGTTCGGCAATGGCGTTCTTCGATCGCGTCAGGCTTGTGTCCTTGGAGGCGTGTGGAGAACATGCCCATTTCGCTAACGTAAATATCGTTGCCGTCAACACAAGGTATCCTGTATGTTGCGCGTGGGCACATGCCATTGGGAAAGCAGTTCTTTTTGTTCACTAACCTTCTTCAAAGCTTTGATATGATGGTTGTGCAATAGGTATTTAGTAGTATGAAAGCACAGAGGCTAGCTCTTCCCTTACTACGCTTCGTCCGAATGGAATTTTTGTTTATTAATTATATATTAATACTGCAAGCATTGATAGCCTTCATATTGTCGGTAAACGTAAATTTGTTCGGATTTTTCACAATTTTTGAAACCACGAAAACTTGACACTCTGGAATGAGCAACGTCTGCGTAAGTCACTGCAGCCGCTCAAGACTTTCAGGTTTGCCTAAATTGTTTTAAAATCACGCATAATCATCTCGCGCTAGTGTTCCCTTTCAGGCTCCATTCCAGCTATCAACAAGCGTTATGCCAAAAGAAACACAGATTAGCCAAGATATTTCAACTTTCCCGATTGAATAAGAAAAGGAGCCTTTCTCGACCGCCATCATATCTGAAGTGCGGAGCAATGATTGGGGGCAGTGTCTAAGCAAAGATTTATGCAGTCACACTCGAAGAGTACATAACTGTGCGCAAGCATTACGCAAGCGAATAATCTTTCAGCAAAGTCATCCGAAAATTTTTTCTCAGGAGGATTTTGCCAAACGAGTGGTCTGACTATATTCGTTTGTGTTTTCACATTCTGTGCAACCAAACTGTCGGCCACCACTACTTTTCTTCGTTCTGAGCATAAGAAAATAACGCCGACCAATCTGACCTCCATCGCTGTCGGTTCTGTTGTGACAGCGCACCCCAACTATCCTGCCATCTAATAAAGCCGGACAGAGTCCGCTTTGACGCACGAATAGCACTGAGTAGGGCCAGCAACCGAAATTCAAACAGTAAGCAGAAAGCAGTACACCAGTTGCTGCAGACGCTCAACTTCCCTCCTTCATTTCCAGGGATAAACAACGCGTATCTAGAAGCCGACGTTCGCTCGGTTAGAGCCATGGTAAGGTGAATGCCAATATGTCATAACGCAATGTTCATTTCTGAGTTCCGGTGACAGCTGGGGCAGTATTGTGCCGAACGTTTTCGAGGCAGGCGAATTTCGTATTGTGCCCACTGTCAACACCGCCGAACTGGTGTCAATATCATGTCCGGGTGTCTAACAGCTAATAACGCGTTACTTGGGGGGAAATATTGGAAATACGAGAGATATAATCTCAAATATTGCTCTCCAGGTCGACTGCAGCGCAGGACGCTGATGAAGAAAGATCTCGGCGAGTGAAATTTTTATCTAGTATTAGTTCGACGTAATGTATTTGCTGAATGCAGTGGCGCAGATTGATGAACGGAACAAGTACGTATCTTATGAAAAAAATTGGCGGAAGCCTTTGTACCGATCGTAAATTCAGCGAAGGTCAAAATTTCGGTTCCATCATTACCTTTGCATCCCCATCACCGCATTTAAAAAACCCTCGACGCTGTCTTTGTGCAAGAAAAAAAAATTGCGGCTTTAAAGTAACTCATTATCTACGGCACACGTGAATACACGACAAATGGAATGTCTTCAAGTCAACCAGTATTCTTCTGCACTGCTAAACAACACATAAATTTATACTGTATAAAAACAGCACATAAGTTGCATAAAAAAGGCAATAATTTTTTCTTTGCTGTTCGAAAAACAAATTGCATTTTCTCGCTTCTAACTTACATCTTCCTTCATCATAATGATCAGCGATATATCAGGACCACTTCAAATGATGAGTACTGTTCACAAAAACTGTAGTCTCAGAGTTCCTTTACTTCAGTTTTATGACTAGAAGCTATTGGAGTTTTATGAGTATCGTTTCTGCAAAGAAGCTGGTAGAAGTTTATAGACCCACTCGTCGATATATAATAACTTTCATGGAAGTTTGTGGCTAAACAGCAAATGCAAAGATACGTCCTGGACAGAGAAACTGCAGAGAACTTCAGTCAGACAGCTGTAGAAGTGAGTATTAAGCACAAGACTTCATTCACTCATTCATTCATAGGCAGCATAAATGCAGCCCTATAAATTACGGATGCAGATATGGCGTAGAGGTAGGGCATCTCACTCGCGTGTAAGAGAACCGGAGCTCGAATCCCAGTGTTACGCAGTTCCTGACCGGCTAAAAAAAAACTCCACGTGTTGTTAAGATTCAACAGCCAGGTCTGTGGTGCGGCCTGATCTTGGTGACCAGAACCAACAACGCACTCTCTCATCAGAAAAGGATCTGGCCACACTGATGTACTTGTCATTTTTCAAGCGCTAAGACAACAAGGACGAAGAAGGAACAGACAAGGACGAGCGCTACTTCCAACTGTTTATTTCGTAAAACCGCAAGTGTTTAAAACAGTTCTCGAACGCTTTTATGACACGGCAGTAAATTGCACGTGCGCGATTACACAGTATAGCTACCGAGACTAACAGAACTATGAAGATATAAGTGCACGATTACGTTGATACCCTGAGGAAGGCAAGTTCTTTTTTGACAATGAAATAGACGGTGAGCTTACACAATTGCTACCCAGTGATGCTATGTTCTGTGCTTCTATAATCTCTCGGGTTAGTTGATCGCAACTACGTCCGATGATGTGGCACTGATTTAACAATGGAGTACAATTACGGCACTTACTGCAGTGAATGGCTAGGTTGCTTCCGTAGGAATTTTTAACATTGTTGTTGTGCTGGCGTAGCCGGTCATTGAGACAACAGCCCGTTTGCCCAACATACTTTTTGCCACAAGATAGAGGGATGCAGTACACAACACAGTCTACACAGTGCACGTACGCTGTTTGGTGTTTGATGCCACATAATTGTTTGACAGAAGAGTAGGGTTTCGTCAGCTTGCAAAGCTTGTTAAGCTTGTTAGGGGCCGTGAAAACAACTCTAACATCTGCTTTCTGCGCTACCTTTTTCAAGTTGTGGGAAACAGTGTGCATGTAAGGGAGCACAGCAACCTTTTTTCTCTCACTAGACTGATTTGCGATTTCGTCACGACCGTTCATGTTCCTAAGGACGCGTTCTGCTACCGAGACCTGAAGTGGAACCGGGTAGCCAGCGGCGGATAACCGGTTCACTTGTTTGTGGAAACTACGGGGCATGCAGTGGTGGCAAGATTTTGTCAATGCGTTTCTGAAACAAAGTGCGATCACTCCTCGCTTTACCAGCTTAGAGTGGGCGGACTGGAAAGCTATGAGGGGTTTATTGCCGCGAGGTTCGTAGCTCCAGCAAACGTGGTTGTCGGTGAGTGAAAAGTTAATATCGAGGAAGCGGATTTCCCCGTCAGATGGTAGTTCATGGGTTAGTTTTAGTGGGCTGAGATTATTCTGGAAGGCTACTAAAATCTGGCTAGCTTCGTGTTGAAGGGAGTTCTGGTCACAGTCAATAAAAACTAAAAAGTCATCCACAAATCTAAACACCTTAAAAACCTTTGAACCCTCCAAGTACTGCTGGAGGGCTCTGTCATGGTAGCTTAAAAACAGATCGCTGAGCACCCGTACTATACAGGAGCCTATACATACACCTTCCTTTTGTAGGAAGGGTTGGTTGTTCCAGGAAATAAAAGTATTTTTCAGGTAAAACTGCAAAAGTTCAAGAAAGCCGCTACACGAAACCCCGGCATCATTTTGGAAGGGGACAACACCGAAGTGGTCGATGCTGTCTTGAACATATTCTAGTAAAGAAGCTTGCGGCAGTGAGTAGTATAAGTCTTTAACATCGATTGAAAAGGCCTGAAGGCTCTTGTAGGGATGGGATGAAACAAAGTCTAATACTTCTTCTGAGTTCTCAACCACAAAGGGGTCGTCAATGCTTAGCAGATTTAGCTTTTCTTGAAGAAACAAGGCCACACACTTCTGCCACGTCCCATTCTCTGAAATAATCACCCTTAAGGGTACATCAATCTTATGCGTTTTCGCACTGAAAAAAACATCGAGGTGGTTCCGCGGACAATTCTGAATGCCCCTGGTTAGTTTGCCTAGGCTGAGTCTGGTGCACAATTTTTTCGCTTCGGTTTTCCGCCTAGAGAGCGAGATCTCACCGTGGGAATTGAAGGTAGCGGAGATAGCCTCCAGCGCTTTGGCGTTGAAACTGTCGTGGGAGAAGACAGCAAAGCCGCCTTCCTTATCTGCCGGTATAACACACATGGACTGTTCCAACAAAAAACCTCCAACGCATTTCAGGGGAAGTTTGGATGGATTCGGTCTGCTGCGGTTGAGGACGTCAACGCCGTCCAAGGTGCAACGGCTGGCCTCGTCGGAGTCTGGAGCTAACTTGGATACACGACGTACCATGGACAGAAGCTCATGACCTGACTTCTTCGTTTCGTAGGCGAACTTGGGACCACGGGCCAGGACGTTCTTGATGTCTTCTGGCATAGCCAATCCCTCGGGGTTATGCAGGGTGCCCTTGGCTTGTGCTCGGGCGGCGATCTGCGACCGTAGAATCTTCAGTTGCTGCTGCCAGATGGCCTCGGTAGCTCGAGAAGCCAGGCGCTGGTATTCCCGTAGAAGGCAAGCAGATTTTGACGAATCCGTTGGGTCATGCAGCTGCATGGCCAGGTGGCTTCTGTAAAGCCGAGCTTGTCGATGACATTCTGCCCGCAGGATCTTGCATATCCTTCCGGAGTGCCCAACAGAAGGAACAAAGCCTCCGAGCACGGTGATGACGTCCTGGGAAAGGATTTTTTCTCGGATGCAGAAGGCAAGCGAGCGTGCTCTGCATGTCACTGCAGCAATGAGGGACACTGTCGCACTTGGGGAACACAAAACATTGAAGAAAGGGCCCGTTGAACTAGAGATGAAGTTCAGAAGGGTAGCGGATCGGGCTAGTTGGTGCAGATCTGACATTTTTCAAGCGCTAAGACAACAAGGACGAAGAAGGAACAGACAAGGACGAGCGCTACTTCCAACTGTTTATTTCGTAAAACCGCAAGTGCTTAAAACAGTTCTCGAACGCTTTTATGACACGGCAGTAAATTGCACGTGCCTGATTACACAGTATAGCTACCGAGACTAACAGAACTATGAAGATATAAGTGCACGATTACGTTGATACCCTGAGGAAGGCAAGTTCTTTTTTTGACAATGAAATAGACGGTGAGCTTACACAATTGCTACCCAGTGATGCTATGTTCTGTGCTTCTATAATCTCTCGGGTTAGTTGATCGCGACTACGTCCGATGATGTGGCACTGATTTAACAATGGAGTACAATTACGGCACTTACTGCAGTGAATGGCTAGGTTGCTTCCGTAGGAATTTTTAACATTGTTGTTGTGCTGGCGTAGCCGGTCATTGAGACAACAGCCCGTTTGCCCAACATACTTTTTGCCACAAGATAGAGGGATGCAGTACACAACAGAGTCTACACAGTGAACGTACGCTGTTTGGTGTTTGATGCCACATAATTGTTTGACAGAAGAGTAGGGTTTCGTCAGCTTGCAAAGCTTGTTAAGCTTGTTAGGGGCCGTGAAAACAACTCTAACATCTGCTTTCTGCGCTACCTTTTTCAAGTTGTGGGAAACAGTGTGCACGTAAGGGAGCACAGCAACCTTTTTTCTCTCACTAGACTGATTTGCGATTTCGTCACGACCGTTCATGTTCCTAAGGACGCGTTCTGCTACCGAGACCTGAGGAACATGAACGATCCTTAGGAACATGAACTGTCGTGACGAAATCGCAAATCAGTCTAGTGAGAGAAAAAAGGTTGCTGTGCTCCCTTACGTGCACACTGTTTCCCACAACTTGAAAAAGGTAGCGCAGAAAGCAGATGTTAGAGTTGTTTTCACGGCCCCTAACAAGCTTAACAAGCTTTGCAAGCTGACGAAACCCTACTCTTCTGTCAAACAATTATATGGCATCAAACACCAAACAGCGTACGTGCACTGTGTAGACTGTGTTGTGTACTGCATCCCTCTATCTTGTGGCAAAAAGTATGTTGGGCAAACGGGCTGTTGTCTCAATGACCGGCTACGCCAGCACAACAACAATGTTAAAAATTCCTACGGAAGCAACCTAGCCATTCACTGCAGTAAGTGCCGTAATTGTACTCCATTGTTAAATCAGTGCCACATCATCGGACGTAGTTGCGATCAACTAACCCGAGAGATTATAGAAGCACAGAACATAGCATCACTGGGTAGCAATTGTGTAAGCTCACCGTCTATTTCATTGTCAAAAAAGAACTTGCCTTCCTCAGGGTATCAACGTAATCGTGCACTTATATCTTCATAGTTCTGTTAGTCTCGGTAGCTATACTGAGTAATCGCGCACGTGCAATTTACTGCCGTGTCATAAAAGCGTTCGAGAACTGTTTTAAGCACTTGCGGTTTTACGAAATAAACAGTTGGAAGTAGCGCTTGTCCTTGTCTGTTCCTTCTTCGTCCTTGTTGTCTTAGCGCTTGAAAAATGTCAGATCTGCACCAACTAGCCCGATCCGCTACCCTTCTGATGTACTTGGCCACGATCTCGATCCTATATGAAGAAACCAATTAACCCTTGGCGGAGCAACTGACCAAGGCGGTGGTGAGACCTGTGACGTAGCGGAGGGTGCGAATATAATCTGTGGCTCCGGGCAGGCTGCCACTAGAAACTGAACCTGGCAACGTGCAGCGCTAGAAAGTGAGGCTAGTCTCGCAGTGCTGTTTGAGAAACTAGCAGGTGTTAAATGGAATGTCATAGGGCTTAGTGAGGTTATAAAGGCAGACGAGGAGCATAAAGTGCTGAAGGTGGCATTTGCTGTGCTATCGTGGATTAGAGGACAGACGAGAACTCGGTGAGGAATCCCTCATGATACAGCTGGCAAAATAGAGCAATTCTATGCATTATTAACGAGGGGGTGGCAGTTATAATTAGGTTTAATAAGACGTACAAAATGAGGATGAAGCATGTGTATGCGCCTACATTCAGCCATGACGATAAAATTGTCGAAGCTTCCGTGAAGACGAAAAATGGCCAATGAGCAAATTAAAACCACAGTACACTGTACTGGTGGGTGATTTCAATGCCAAGGTACGTAAGAAGCAGTCTGGAGACCAGCCAGTAGGCGACTATGGCATAGATGCCATTAGAGCTTACCCGTCCAGGACGAATAAAACAGATGTATACCCGACGCAAGCTGCGACTTCAAGGATTTTACTCCCTTGCGACACTAACAAAACGTTTCGTGCGGACTTAAAACACAATTTTAAACCGGTACGGCGCGCAAGGTTGCCAATCCTAGCCATACCGAAACTCGGCGATGTCGACTCTTTTCTTCTAACTTCCTCAAAGCTGCCTCATGAACCTTAATACGCAAAAAGCGGCCTGATTAGTATTGTTCCCTAAACACCATGGAGGAGCTTCACTGAAATCGGCAACTGCGTGTTTTGTGAATCCGAGATGAATTTTTCCGGGGAGCTCTGATTTGGGAGCGAATGTCAGCAAGATAGAGTTGGTAGGTCTCGCCGACCATTCCTTTTCAAGAGGCTCCACACGACGCACGCGTCGTTTCACGTGCAGAAAACCTTGTGGTTTCACGTAATCAAGTAGGTCACTCTCTGAATACCTATTTGGAACACCCTTAATAACACAGGTGTTCTTCATGTAGTAATGGGGCAACCGCACTTTAACCTTGACGCCACCAATCTGAGAGCACTGCAGGAGCTGGACAATTTGCTCTTCCGTTGAGACATCCAGCTGAAGAGCCCTTAGCATAGTGAACCAACTACGAATCGGAGCTGATCCCAGCAGTCAATGAATGTCCGCGAAAAGCAAGATGGGATTCCTCTCTGTTAAATCAACCCCTTTCTCTGTGGGCTCAACCACTACCAGGATGCCGACCGTTCGGTGCTTGCGGTGACTCATCAGCTTGAAGCCCTCGTTGTCCACGTCAGCCATATCGGCCATTGACTCGTCACCGTCCACGATCGTTGACTCATCCCTACTGAGCGAAGCGCTCTCGCTGGACGGGTGGTCGTCTCCATGTTCTGGTCGCTCCACTGCCTGGGAACCCATGGCCGCCTCTTCTGAGCCAGCCTCCTTAGATTGACGTGGTCCCTTTAGACATGACGGCGCCGGAGCAGCCGTGCCCTTCCCGTAGGGACAGTACCACCTTGCAGATGCAGCTGTCCTTGCATATTCAAATAATACTCGATACAATAGGCAAAATTAGGTAAATAACCAGAGCTGAGGCGACAGTAGGTTGAACAACGTCTTGGTATTCCTCTTCCGGAAAGAACGGACGCGCGTGAAAGCCACCGCGTGTGCGAAGCTACGACGTAGGCTGCATGAAAGCCAGCAAGAGTCCGCTCACCAGCGCTGAACCTGTTAAGCAAAATTCTGACCACTACCCCGGATTTCGCGTCGCTTACCACGTGGCTCAGAAGTGTACACATGAAGTGTACAGCGTGTTTCACATAACATTTCACGAAATTTTAAAATATAGACTTTTTTTGTTAGAAAGGTGTTTTTTTAAGCATAGCATTCTCAGCGGTGTATTACATCAGAATACGGCTAAGATGTGCTAAATAACAGGGTAATTAATCGTATAGTTCACTTTATAACTATAACTTTAGGACTCTAATTACTGAGAGGTTTGTAGCCCACGGAAAATTATATTGTCAATGGACAACGAAGAAGACAGTGCTGTGCTCGTGCAATGAGCGCGAAGAGGACGAAGTGTGATCTGTGCGCCGTTGGCCGGTAGTGGTTCGATTGAGCTGCTGTGAGCTGCTGTCAGCATCCCTCAGTGACTACTCCTTGTGTGCCTACATTTACGTAACATCTCTTGGTGGAGGTGCTGGGTACGAGCCGCCATGCCGCTGACCCGACGAGCCGACGAGCCGATCCGTCGAGATAGCTACCTACGCACCTGCCACGCCAACTGTCGTCCTAGCCCACCCTCGAGACTCGGGCACATTCTGCGGTATCGATGGCGTGGACGTCGAAGACTGGCTCTCGCTGTACGAGCGTGTGAGCACACACAACAGGTGGGACCCCACGATGAAGTTGTCCAACGTCATTTTCTACTTGACGGGCACTGCAAGGGTCTGGTTCGAGACACACGAGGAAGAACTGACCAGTTGGGACCTGTGCAAGCCGAAGCTTACCGAATTGTTCGGTAAGCCATTCGGACGTCAGCTGGCTGCGAAGAAGGAGCTTGCATGCCGCGCACAATCGTCAACAGAGTCATATGTGTCTTATATTCAGGACATTTTAGCCCTCTGCATGAAAGTTGATTCCGCCATGTCAGAGAGTGACAAAGTCGGTCACGTTCTCAAGGGAATTGCAGACGGCGCCTTCAATTTGCTGGTGTACAAGGACTGTGGAACGGTGGACGCCATCTTAAAAGAATGCCGCCGGTTTGAACAAGCGAAAAGCCGCCGTATTTCCCCTCTGTTCACGCGGTTGCCGAACACGGCGGCAACGTCGTCCTGCGTTGACTCATCCCAACCGTGCTCCCTGCCAACGTCCGACAGCCTGACACGACTTGTGCGCCGAGAACTAGAGGCAGTGTCTCCCACAATTTCCCAATTATCGGTACCGGATAGTGCCCCTGCAGTATCCCTTATACAGGCTGTTGTCCGACAAGAATTCGCCAATCTCGGGATCCGACCTGTATGCTCCATTAGTAGCCCAGAGCTGTGTTCAAATTTAATGATAGTGGATAGAAAGCACGAATCGAGATATCCTTGCTCGTAGTTTTTCACATCGTGGCGATGTTACGAGCACCCGAAGGTCGGGTATGGAGGCACTGCGCTTTGACTGCGCGCTTGTTATCCACGAGGCACACTTTTAATACGAATGGTTGAAAGCATTCAAGTAAGAGAAAACAACTCAGTTTATCATGCAGGCGGCGCATGATACCGTTCCGCCACGCTGCAATAACTGCGCCAAAACACGGTACTTGAGCCTTTATCGGAAGGCGCGAGGCCCGCACGGGAGAAGGAGAGGAGGAAAGCCGCAGGCACTTCGATTCCTTGCGGACGGCAGCTCCGTGACAACAACCACGTCTCCCAACAAGGGACGCTAAGCAGGCCCCTTTTTCCCCTAGCCGCTAGCGACCGCCAAAGCGCACAGCCCCTCAACATCCTGTACAAAGGGCCTAATTGGAATGCAGCGGAGGACATTTGTGAGAGGAGTGGCTTGAAGCAAATTGTCCCACCCTCTGATGCAGGCGGGGTCTTTCGACTTGTTTTCGTGTGGTAAAGCTCCCTAGTCTTAGCGACCATTTTTGCTTGGGTTGGGGGAGCGCCGCAAATCACGCGAATGCTGAGACTTCTGCCGCATAAACACATTCTCTGCGGTGGCACGTATATTTTCGGTCAACGACCCTGTCTCTTTTTCTCCTGCTGCTGTCAGTTCACGCTGGCGGTCAGGGCTTGTCGTTGAGCTTTCCGTCGGCACTGTTTGTTATTAGGACGTGATCCGTCAGAGCGTGTACGAAAAAAGTTTTCGTTGTTGTTGACTAAGGGCTGCAAAAGCTATAACGTGTATAACACAAAATAATCATTTGGAATACGCAGTAAAAAGGCAAATGTGGCTTGAAGCTTCATCCAGCGCGCCGTAAAAAGCAGTTGTTAACGTAGGTCCGTAATGTTGACCTTTCTTTAACTCTGTGTCGTGGTTCATTGTTTGGTTTAGCAACTAAAGTCGTCTGACATGTAGGTGGGAGGTTTCGGCTCCGGGTCCTGACGTGGATGCTGCGAAAAGTTGCTGCCTCGACGGCTGCGATAACAAGAATCTCCGGTTATTTGTCCTTGCGTGCCACCTCAACTAAAGGCTGCGACAAGCCGTACTAGTTTTTTCAGTTGTTTTGTAGTGTGCATTAACAAGAATTTATTGAGGCTATTGAGCTTTATAATTTTACTGGCTATGCAACCATTGGTGAGTGTCTTTTCGAATAGAACTACTCACTTAGCTATCAGAGCAAAATTCAAGCACTGGACGTGTATTGAACACCCAACCTCTAGAGCTCCTTTGTAAAAAAGGCATTCATATCACCATAATGTACGCATAAATTTACGACGATATCAGCTATTCACAGCGCAATAAAAATAGTACGAAAATATTAACAAAACAAAGTTCCTGCATTCGTCTAGAGAGTTGCCATTTAAGTGATACGCCATGCGTTCATTCCAATAAGCGCGGCCCCCTTCACGAACATCTGCATCATAAATATCCTGATATCGCGAACGCTTCATGCATGAAAAAAAATATATATCGTGTCATATAGACCATTTCATCTAGGGCGCCGCCATTTTGGGGAGGTGGCGCCGTCTGTATTCTGTTCTTGTCCCTAGCGCCATGCTGGTATGCGCGCGCGCATTTGTGCTGCGCCCAAGGTGCAGTACGGAGGCGTCGCAAATCGGCGTTTCGGAGCTTCTGATTTTTTTGTGCGTGTGTGTGTATGCTAGAAATGTGCCTGGGTGACGGGAAAAGCTTTTCGAGCAAGACTGCCGCCGTTTGATTCAGTGATGGCCGGAATTCCATCGGATTATGGGGCAGGAGGCACTTCCACCGTCGTTCCGATGATTGACCTAGGCAAACGAAATTTGTTTACGAGTTGTTTGTTTTCTCTAGTGCATAGCAACGGTCGCACCGCTATCTACGACGGCGGTCGAAGAAGTGACGCAAGCAGCCGCCAAGCTTCTTTTATGCTATCTGATTGAGTTCGATAGAGTACGATTACCACCCGCATAACAAAGTCACTTCATGAATGTTTACGTTAACCGCACTTCACTTTGCTTAAATGTGCGTGGTGCGCAGACGCGAACTGTATTGTTGGACCACTCACGGGGATGAATTTCTTTCGTGAAAGCTGACCCCATACACTTCACAATTTCAGGCAGGTACTACAGTGCACTTCTCAGCGAGATACGCGTCGCGCCAGATTCAGGCGTCTGATGCCTGGCGTCCTCTCTGCCTTTCAGCTGGTTAGCAGGTCTAGGTGATAGGTGCGAGAATATTTACTAAGCCAGAGCGTGCAGGCACCGAACGAAAGCACTGTCTACGCTAGTTGACATCGCGTATGTCATGATTGCTAGCTTGAGAGCTTGGCCACCGAGCGAGCGCGAGCAATGGTTGTTCTCGCTGCCTCGCCACTTTTTTTCGCGTACGTGTCCACTCTTCACTCGTCGAAAGAAAAGTGTTGCGGCCCTAAATAAATGTCCGCACTAAACAGAGAAAGTTAGATGAGAGGTTGCATGGGTATTTGCCACGCGGCAGTAGAAATTCGCCACGCCACCCGCAGCTCGATTGTGCTTTGGTGAGCAAGCGCGTTTGCGGTCGTCGTTAAGCACGCTATGCGTCTTCACACAAGTTTTTGGTATCTTGACGATTGGTGCAGTGAGCACGCTCTTTTGCTTCTACCAAGGCCCAGTTGTTCGCGGTAACAACACTGCTGCAACAATATTGCACACTCGGCAGTGCTGTAATATCGCATATCATTTGCTGTCATATTCAAAAACTTTGGAGAGGTCTTTTTTCTGCTTATCTGAGCTATCTACTTCCATTGCTCTGATTCTGTGACCTTCATACTTGTCTGCAGGTCACAAGTTGTACAGGCATCCTAGTGTTGTCACTGACTGAAGTGGCCAAACGTCCGGATGCCACACATCACTTTTTATTTGCTAGAGAAGAAAGCATGTGACATCAAGGAGGCAAAAAATCCTCTCTGTTGACGCTAGCCAGCCAAAGATATCGCTCGTCTTCATCTGACGGAAAGCGATGCAGGTGGAACACGTCGCAGCCGCACTGACGCCGCGGCTGTTGATGCTGTGCTCATTGCTCTACGGCTAGTTTTTTCCGCTTGCAATAGTTGTTGGTGCAGCCAAAAACAGCGCAGTGGTATCCTGATGACCTCGGCTCACGATTCATGTTCACAGTCAGCGTCCAAAACACGTAAAAACCGTTTTCGCGTGCAAAAAACAGCAGGACACGAACGTCACTCAACGCGTACTTCGCCGCCCGCGCATACCAGGAGGACAGGATGAGGAGAAGCGGCGGCGGCGCGCGCGCCGGTTCGAGGCTATTTTCCTCCTCGCGCCGAAAACGGTCTATACAGCGCACTTCCACACATTAAAGCTAAATAGTTATACAGACGGGGAGCGGTTATCAAGCCGTTCACTTTTTTAAAACATTACGCACTACAGAAAGATAATGAATTCCCCCATGATTTTTCCGGCATCTAAGTTCCCAAAAATTTCATGCAGTGCAAGGATGAAAAATAAGCTTCTGAAAAGAGGTTCCCCAATTAAGCGTATCAGTTCGGACCCGCAACCGGCCATAAGGTTTCTTACTATCAAGCTTCAGAGTTTCTTCCTGGTGAGCGCACAAGACAGTCCTATAAAAAGAGAGCTGTCAAGGGTTTTCATGTATCGCTGTCTCACTGACATGGAGACGTAAATATTTTTACTGAAGGAAGAATGTAAACACTTAAACAGAACTTTGTTTTGACACGGTAATTGTTATAAAAAACACGTCAGGAGCGAAGTCAGTTCGCTGTGCCGATGCGATTTGTTTTTTCCGCTTCTGTGCCAATTTGTTTTGTTTTTTTTTGGTGGGGGGGGGGGAGGGGGGAGGGGGCTTTGCTAGATAGAGCTGTGAAAAACTTTTACTGAGCCGGCGCTCTACATCGCCAATGCCAGCTGAAGTAAATAGAGTACTATATAGTCTTAAGGCCCGTAGCGGATTTTTTGACCTCTTTCGACTTCTACAGAAAAGCAAAAAGCGTTAGGAAACTTCCCTTCCAAGTGGCGCCTCGAAAATAACAAGAAAAACGAAGGAAACTGCAACCTTCAGCAAAGATATTAAATCGGCCACACGTAATGACAGCTGTGGGGATTAGAGGGGATCTACAGAGGATAAAGATCTTTTAGTCTAGCCAAAATATTTAGTTGCTTTTCTTCGTTTTCATCACTCAGCTCCTTCGTGGTAGAGAGTCGACTGAAGTCTGGGTCTTCAGTCTTTGTATTCTTGTTTTGCTCAGATGTTCTATGTTTTTTAGATGTGTAGCTTCCTAAAGCCATTCTTTTTTTTTCTCTGATTTCTCTGCAGCCGTTATTTCCTAAGTAATGTGCAGCTCTTTAATACTTTCGGATGTTTTGATTCCCATTGTTTACTTTGTACGGGCACCTAACGCCCAGCGGTACATAGAAAAGTGTGCGACTTTTCTTTATATTCTTACATTTTTTAATAACAGCAAAGACTTCAAGCCCCAAATTCTACGTAAAGCTTTAAAAGTAAAGATTTTTTGTGATAAATTACATTTTCTTAGAGTTTTTAATTAATACATAAATTTTTATAACAGTAAGGCTCCGGGTAACTTAAGTACTTTTTAACTATTTATGGTGTTGAGATACTTTTTCTTCAAAAGAAACAAAAATGCCGACGATTACGTTACTTCATAATGCGAAACATGAGCGCAGCTTATCAGCTGTTTCTTTTTTTTTTTTGATAGACTAAGGCAAAGAAACTGACGGCGCCGACGGTAAGCTTCTGCTTCGGCGGCACGTAGTACCTCTGTATTGTGCCGGCGACGATGTTGGGCCTCTGCTATGGCAGCTCGTTTAGCAGCAGCGGCAAACGAAGGACTTCCATCGGTTGCCTCGCTGATGGCTCAGAAAGAACTGGTAGAGAATAAACTATTTATATAGGCAGGCGGTACGCAGTGGTGAACGGCGGCGGCTGTGCTTTTCGGCTCGGGCGGTGCACATATCGAAATCCGCTGCCATCGATCCGATGCTGATTGCCGCCCCACAGGGGTGGCATTGGAGGAGGAGGGAAAAGAGCAATTAAGTTATCGGGAGGTGGTAGGAGTTGGCGCCATGAGCGCGCGCAACTACTGCCCCGGCTGCGGAGCAGGTTACAACGGACAATGGCGACAGCGCCGCCACGAAACGCAGTAACGGGCGCCAAAGAGCTGCGCACTAAAAATTAACCAAGTGTGCAACTTTCAGAACCTTAACGTGACGACAAACGCTGGTGCTACAGCGTGCTACTTCTCTATAGAGCGAGAACGAACCGGCTGTGGAAAATCGCGCGTGATCACGTCCGGATGACAACCAGGTACTCTACGGCGTTATCGTCCGGATAAATACCACGTGAAAGCTCGGTACGAACCACCGTAATATGAGATGGCGCCGCAACTTGCCTCCCTCTACGCCAAATTTACTCACGTTCCACGACAGTGAATTGATTTCCTGTCGTGCTCATCAGTCGGTTGGTTTGGACAGCCAGAGGAATCTCGTACTGTACGGGCAGTCGGCTTGTAGAGCGGAACTCAGCGGCAAAATGCGCGTTCCACGCAACTTCGTTTAGAATATCGCAAGCTACTTCACAAGTTTGGAACACAATGGCCGCAGCCCACAGCATTAAGAAACGTAAAACAAGCGGCCATAGCCTAGTACAATCAATCAAACCTAAGGTCAACAAGAGCGCAAAGGGCCGTTAGCAGGCTGCTCCACTGCTGAGTGAGGCAGTGTCACTGTCTTTCAGTGCCCTGTAGCGTCAGCTGCGGCAGTGGCAGTTAAAGGAACCAAAACCAAGTAAAAAACACCGGCACCCTAGCGCAGCTCGTCATCAGCTTGAGAAAATTGCTCAAAACGACGACAGACTCCGAAAAAGTAGGCGCCAAGATCCTGTGAAAACTAGCTCAAATCTCCGTATTGCTCGTCTTGAGCAGCTTGAGTTGTGCTGTGGTACAAGCTACCCGGCATGCAAGATTCAGCAGCCGCCATGTGTACGAATGCAAGCCGATGCGCAAGGTGTTCATACGTTATAGTACCGCCCTTCCCTCTACCACGTACATTGAGTATTGCTGCTAAAGTCTCCACGAGGAAACGTGGGAAAATTAGCTACGACAATTCCGAAAAACAAGTCCTCTTGAAAGTTAAACAAAATGTCAAGCAAGTCACAGTAGTTCATTGTGAGCAAATGTGTGTTGTGGCAATAAACGTTGGATGGCAAATAACGCAGTAGTAATCGATTACTTTTCTGTAATTAATCAGTTACTTTTCTGGGGCTGCAAATGACCACCGGAATCAGTTGCTTTCAAGGTGGAGTATAAATGCAATTATAATCGGTTACTTATTTTCTGCAGCGTGTACAATACGCTTCAAGTATGATTCTCCTGGTTACCGCCGAGAGAATTTTTATTTTTTTCAGGCCTGCTGAATAGCGTCACACTCTGGATGCTATAAAAATGACGCATTTAACGAGCATATTTTTAACGCAATGTGTTCCTTTTGTACACATATTGTCTGCCTGGTTCGATATTTTTTCACTTGAAATGTGCATGTTATTAACCATTACCAACCCATAATCACTTGTGTTTAGCTCATTGCGGCCCAAGTTGCCGCTTCTCTAATATCCTCCAACTACTGCTACTATATGCGTTTGTGAAATACTATTGTCTCTGCTTGCATTTTGACTTTCGTCACCACGTGAATGCCAACGTGAAATTGGGATCAAATATCGAAGTTATATGGTGCACTTTGGTAGAGTAACGTCTACTAGGACGTGCTCGCTGAACTGTACGGAACCAGAGAGTTTTATGAAAGAAGACAAAACAGCTAGCATAGAGTATAAGCGAGGTTAACCAGGGTCTAACTAACACAGTTCCGCCGCATCGTGGCACCAACAGAGTGGTCAGTAGTGTGGCAGTGTGCATTTTTTAAATAAATGCTTATAGAAAAACTTAAAAACGCCTATAGACATAATTTTCGGAAAGTTCTGAGTTTTTTTGTGGTAATCTAAATTTACTATAATTAAACCTGTCCCTCATCATTTTATGTGTCTAGTTTCAGGTGTACGCGGAAGGAAGTTGTGTATGTCCTGTATGCTTAGCTATTGGCTCTAGGTCGTGTGAGCCATAGCCTGTTAGTAAACGCAGATAGTGCTGCGAAACTTATCATCAGCAAATCAGAGACCAAATTTCTAAAACTCGTTGTACAAGTCAACCCCCAGTTACTGGATTCCACCCATGAGCTCGGAAATCTCCTACACCATGGTGCAATTTCCAAGGCACTGCCACCACCACGCCAACAATCAAACAGTTATCATATTTCGTATCTGTGCTCCTGGCACCACGTAAGCTTAAGCTGCTCTTTGAATTTCAGTGAGAAAGAAAATAGTGGTTGTTGGTGTTGTCGGACCACAACTGAGAACGTCGATCCTGCATGGCTGACATGGAAACCTCCACTGACAGCGTGTTTTACACCTTCACTAACCGCAACGGACCTGCGCCACAAACGCTTCGCCGGCTTAAGTGTCACAGCGTTCAACGCAACCTAATCGACTGCAGTAGCGGCCTCACATAGTCTTTCTCAGTATGCTGACGTTTCGTGCGTTGGTCATCCAGAGCGTCGACACTGTTGGAAACAAATACGTACAGCCTTTGTCAGAAGTTTAGAGCCCAGGGGGTTTGCTTCTGGGCCACACTGCTTTGCTCGTAATGCGTCCTCAGCGTCCCAAATCTCCTGAAGGTAAGAAGATTTTTCGTCCTGCTCCCTCCGATGCGTAGGACTTCCATCAGTGCTACAGGAGCGCCACAATAGTGCTTTGAAGCAAACCTCCTGGGCTCTAAAATTTGACAAAGACTGTACGTCGTTTACGATGCATAATATTTCCTTTTATATCTTTTTCATATCTTGCTCCCCAGTTTTCCAACTTTCGGCACGTTTCAGTTGTCCCCTGAGGCTAATTTTGTTATTGGGCCTCCTTCTTCTTCGTCCTAGTAGCAGAATCGAGGGAGTCCAAGTTTCTTCAGCGCCGATTTCAAGTTCAATGCTGTCTAAGGTATCTGTGCACTCTCAAGGCCGTCCCAAACCCAGCATCGTAATCAGCCACCAGGAAATCAACTGAAGCCTCTAAGACAGAAGCGGTCAAGGAACCTGCTCATATTCGCTTAATTTTATGCAAGAACAGGCCATCCGCTCAATAAAACATCGAGGCCACTGATATTCATCGCGAATGCTACGTTTTATAAAGCTTAAATTTTTACAGTCTAAAAAGGCAATGTGCAGATACAGGTTGTTATGACAAATGAACAGGAAAAGTATTTATTCATCGGCGTTCGTTTTGGATAAGCATTGTGAGTGTTACAATAAAAGCATTTTTTCGGAAGAGGACACCTTTTAACGGCTACTTTTCGACGGCGTCTTCTCACTAAAAAGGAAATTTCTTTATTCTAAGGCAAGCTAACAACCTGAAGTCGGGGTATTGAGCTCACTCGGAAATTCTCCGCTTCAGAGCCCCTTTCTGGAGGCAAACGGAAGTTACGAGATGCGCGAACGGTCGCTTCCAAGTATTCGCAGTATAACTGTGAGTGCACTTCTTAAAGCTGTCTTCTCAATCTCATAGATTAATGTATAGCCAAGGAAATTTGTTTGAGAGTATGCGCATGACAGCGCCTGTTGTTCGCCTTCTCCTCAACGTAACTCGTTATACAGCATAGTACCGTTTACAGGAGAGAAATATATGTCGCTTACGGTTTGCATGCGCATGGCCGGTGACGACGGTAACAGCGTTACTCCTACGTGTAGCTGATTCTAAATGAATGCAGAGAGCCATAGTCATGAGAAACTGGCTGAAATATGTCAATTAGGAATCTTAAATACTTATTGGTGCTTTCGCTTTCATGTACGAAAGCGGTAGAAACACAATGACACTTTAGCTATATAGACAAAAGCGTTACCCCTTGTTTCCTGACCGGCACTTCTGCCTTCGTATAGCTGTGTCTCGTAACTTTAGTAACACTGTGGCTGTTCGGGCCGACGTTTGCGAGCCAGGTGGGGAGCTCTAAACCAGAAATACCTACGAGCGCACAAACTTGACAGTGTAGACAGGGAGGCTGAGTTGTCTTTGATCTAACAGCACTGTCCATCACAAGATACTATTTAGGCTGCTTCTTGCAGACGTGTGACTTTTTTATTTACTCGGGAGTAATATGTGCTCTGAGTTGACACTGTTAGCACATCTAATAAATTTTAATGCATTAGGATTAGGAGCCTCATCACGAAAAAAATCATGGGGTGGGTAATCACAAAATAAAACGAGGCGTTTTAGTCACACACTTCACTGATTAGTCGAGACAGGCATGATGACTCTAGGTCACCCTAATTAGCCAAGTCCTGATTGGTCAACTGGGTGTGTCACGTCATCAGACCCCGTGGCACGGCCGAGTTGGCAGGCGACCGCTGCTAGGTGACATGGCCGCGCGGCGATTGGTCGCCGGTGTGTGTGACATCATGAGACCACCTAACATGATTAATTTTGCCGTTGCGCTAGCAGTTGGTGCATGCGGTGGTCACGTGACATGGCCGAGTGTGGTGGTGGGCTCTGACGGTGTCGGTAGCTGCGCTTTGTTGTGCGCAGACTTGCCTTGAAAGCTCCGCGATAAGTTTGGAAGAGAGCCAGAATAAACGCAGCATAAGTCTACCGCAGTGGAAAATTCCCGCAAGCGGAGAAGGCGACTCTGGATGTATGCCGCTAAAGACGGAGTATCGGCGGCTGCACAGGATCAGGGCGTGCGGTGAGCAGCAGTGAAGGAGGAGGATAGGACAGGATACGATAAACTTTATTTGCTCTATTTTACAAGTTATTACGGTCGACAGAGGTCGGTGCCGCTATTCCAGGGCACCGCTGAGTTTGGCTGCTCGCTGGGCATGGATGACCAGTTCTCTCTGGAGAACCGGGTCGCCGCTGGAGAGCAAACTCTCCCACTGTCCCGCACTCGGATTTTGTATTCTATGGAAAGCCTCGTTTCTTTTGCATTCCCACGTGATATAATATAGGGTGGGTTTGGCCCCACACCATGTGCATATGTCCCTGTACTGATCCGGGTACATTTTGCTTAGTATATGTAAGTTCGCAAAGGTTCCCGTTTGCAGTTGCCGCCAGTACACTGCTTCTTGTTGATTTAAAAGGTTTTGTGGGGGAGGATACTTTGCCCTCATTCCTCTGTAATAATTCAATATCTCCGAATACTCCGGGACTACCCGGAAGAACTCCTCATGGGCCGCGTGTTGGAGCGCTCGGTTCGTGTGCTCGCGACCTACTTCGTCGGCCCTCTGGTTGCCCTCGATTCCAGTGTGTTCCGGTATCAAGAAAATAGTGTGTCTGACTGGTTCTTTGGGAAAGTTTGCGCGAAGAAGAAGGCGAAGTGCTTTCCGACTGATTCTGCCATTCATATAGTTACGGCATGCCTCTTTGGAGTCTGTGAGTATTACTAGGGGTCTGTTTGCGCGATATTCCTCTACGGCCGCTAGAACAACAGCCGTTTATTCTCCTTCGGTTATTGTGCAATCCCATGCCGATGCGCAAATGATTTCCTTACAGTCCGAATTTATCACTACAGCTACGGCTTTCTGCTCTATATTCCCCCTTTTGTAGGGGTATTGCGTGGCGTCGGTGTATACCGTATTCGCCTTGCCTGCCAGATACTTTTCTACATATTTTGCTCGCGCGTTTCGCCTGGTTTCATGTAGGTTCGGATCCATGTTTTTTGGCAGCGAGCTTACCTTAAGCGTGCAGCGGATATCGTCTGGTATGCTCCCAGTTTTTCGTTCTAGTCTTTTAATTTCTGTATACCCTAATTTTAATAGGAGCGCTCTGCCAGCGGGAGTCTGCTGGAGTCTCTCTCGCTGCGTTGCCAGTTGTGCTCCCCTGAGCTTTTCGAAGGTGTTGTGAACCCCGAGGCTGAGCAGCTTCTCCGTTGCTGTATTGGATGCGAGATGGAGAGCTGTCTTGTAGTGAGTGAGTGAAAACTTTATTAGCTCTAGATTCGGATTGTGTTCGGCGGTTTTGAGATGGCTTCGTCCATCTTGCTGTCTTGTACGCTAGAGCGGGCCGTGCGGACTTCAGAATTTAGGGCTAGCGCATCAAGTGTTCCTAAAATTTATTCCGGCGCCAAATTAGCGTGCTTCTCGAGGTGACAATGTCATTCTTTGTCAGCTTGAGACATGAATTATCTAAAGTATCGCTAAAACTTCGCGTTGGACGATTTCAGCGGCACACTGTTTTCTTCACCAACGCTGAATGGGAAAACTTGCTCTGAACTCAAGAGACGGCGTTCCCTATTTCTCTTTACTTTTGATATTGCAGCGAAGTGACGACGCACGAATCGTTTTGTTACTGCAGTGCTCTTTTCAGTACATCGGAAGCTTATCATTGATGATCTTTCCGTGATGCGGAACAACGGAATTCCGGAACTAATACAAATAGAAGACGAGCCCAGCGTGGCCTTCCGTGACATCCCTTGTCCTTGAGTACTTAGGCCTCACAAAATCTGCGACAACGAAACTTTTGAATACTTCACTTTTGCGAAACTACTGACGTGGACGTATTTCGCTAGCGCACATGAATAGTCGTAAGCTAAATAAAGCACGTGACCGTACTGCGCCCTCTGCATGATACATCTTGTTCAACGAGATAAATGACATAGAACTCACCATCTCTTAGAGGAACTCAAGCTCGAATATTTTTCTGGTTGCTTGATTTTTCAATTTACTGCACTTTCGCAGCTTGAGTAGACTTTACGTTTAATGGTATCTTATTTTCCATGAATTCAAGAAGTGCCTTATTTGGTATGCAGCGAGACTAGAAAAAAGTCTTTCTTTCTTGCTAGCATGTAGTACCATCAATCACTTCGCGCGACGTCAAGCGAGGTGCGGCACTTCGAGCAACATTCTAAAGAAAGAAAAATTCTCTTATAAAACGGACGATTGTGTTTTCAGAATACAATATTATGGGGTTTAAAGCCCGTCTGACGTCTTTCAATATCATCGTAAAATGGCCGCTTGTTTTGTGCAGATGATCAAAATGAAGAGTGCTGTGCGTAAAAGAAATTAAGTACTGTTATTCCCTTTGCTTCACATTTCTTGAATAAACAAAGAAGGGGAATGAGGGGCTCGTTGTAAATATGACAGAAGCCAACAGCCACAGAAACCAAGGGGCACGGGGGATTTTTTTTTTAAATTCATTTATTTATTTTGTGGTGTTGATCAATTTATAATATTACTGAATATGCCATCCCTTAAAGCTAACTGATTAGAAAAGCAGAACAAAAAACAACCACATGCCACCGGTGGGATCCGAACCCACGACCTCCGAATTACGCGTCCGGTGCTCTACCTCTGAGCTACGGCGACGGCTGTCAAACCTTCTGCTTTAGGGGGTATTTATGTTTACAAGTAACCTAACCTTGAGAGTGTTCATCAGCGCCACCCACGTTCATAAGCGGCGGACGTAGAACGTCCTGAGTTACCGCAAGTGTGACGTAGAACGTCATCGAACGGAGAGGGTGGAAGCTGTGTGAGAACCCTCTTATGCTTCCTATGGCATCAAGGCTGCCAGAATCGAGGCCCTCACTAAGCAATTAAGCAAACAAAGAAGGGGAATGAGGGGCTCGTTGTAAATATGACAGAAGCCAACAGCCACAGAAACCAAGGGGCACGGGGGAATTTTTTTTTAAAAAACACTCTCAAGGTTAGGTTACTTGTAAACATAAATACCCCCGAAAGCAGAAGGTTTGACAGCCGTCGCCGTAGCTCAGAGGTAGAGCACCGGATGCGTAATTCGGAGGTCGTGGGTTCGGATCCTACCGGCGGCATGTGGTTGTTTTTTCTTCTGCTTTTCTAATCAGTTAGCTTTAAGGGATGACATATTCAGTAATATAATAAATTGATCAACACCACAAAATAAATAAATGAATTTTAAAAAAAATCCCCCGTGCCCCTTGGTTTCTGTGGCTGTTGGCTTCTGTCATATTTCTTGAATAAGTGAGTCGTAACGATTACTTATAAGCACATATCGTTGAAAAAAAAAGCTAATTAATTTCCTTTGTTTCCTTCAAGGTAGCCATGCACAGTCGAACCTGAGATCCGCATTGGAGATCCTCGTATTTCATACTGAATGCATGTTGCACTTGAGACAGCACTTTTCGCCAATCGCCAATCTTTCATTTGACGTCAGATAGCCGTCAGCAAAAATGTCAAAACAGATGCACTTAAATTGAAGAGAAGTGTGCGTCATATCAGCGGACGATTCGGAAACGGCAGCGATTTTGGTTCGCTTATGTAGACACAGATAGAATGACGGCAAAGATGTTGACTGCCCGCCTTTCCCATTCAGTTTATACTTTTTCCTACAGTCCCACGGACGATGCTGGAAAATATAAGTTGGGAATTTTTTGCCTAAACCCGCCATTTGCCGACACAAGAGAGAAATTGCTGTTTTGTTAATCTGTTTTTGAACGTCTGAATTATCGCCGATAAAAACTGCCCACAAAGGGTTCTGAACTGCGCAGAATAACTAGCGAAGAAGCATTTACGATTAATACTGTGTAACGTAAACACTTGATTTGTTTGACGCCTTCACCCTAGTCCGAAATAGTGTTCCTGAATATGCAGGCTTCACAATTTCGCACTGCTTACGTAATGAGCAATAATGGTGCGTACCTGGTTATGCACAAGGTAATTTTCGAGCGCCAACTGGTTCACATGCTTTCTTTGGCGGGTCATCTATGTTTGGCTGGAAAGAAAACCAGGCTAGGTAGCTTCACTGACGACGCTTCACAAAATTTTCTGAGGTCGCTCGGTAATCAGTCGGTAATTTCCCTAATGTCACCCCCTGGGTACGTGACATACCTTACTCTTGCCCAAGACCATTTTTTCATCGGTTGCCGCTTTGACAGCAACGCAAGGCATACGGAATCATTAATTAGGTTCTTAAGTTATCCTACCGTCGGCCTAGTTTCCACAGACCCAACTCTGTGTCACTTCGTTAATAGCAGCACCATCTGGAGCTCGTTAAGTCACCGAAAACGCAATGCACATAAGTTCTGAATATCGATGCTGCATTTCCAAACATCATTGTTTTTTTCAGGCAAGAAGGTCGGAGTGATGACTGCCAGTTTTCAATCTGTATATCGGTGGTATTAAAGAAATGTGAGAGAAAATAACGTTTTAGTTTACTCCGGATGACTTAGTCTCATAACTACACCGAACTTATTTTCTATGATCGTTTTTATAGACGTTCGCAGGAGCGCATGACGTCGTCGTATTCTCGGTCGGGTGTAAATCAGAGGTGCTGTGTTGGATTTATTTTTTACGGTGATTGCTAGGGCGTTGTTTAGAAATGCTGTCACAACTGCGTAGAAAAATATAGTTCAAAACGTTATATTTTATCAATGCAGTGCGACTATCAGTCCTAAACGTAGATAGTAATTCAGCGTCACTACTCTCGGGCGTAACGCCATCGAGTTTATTTCATCCGTCCCCTGAACCTTCTCAACTTTTCGAAGCTCTTTTCGTTCTTCGATTGTTAGACTGCTGTCATAGACAGGCGGCAATATTTAACTGAAATAATTTAGGAAATACCATCTGGAAGAGAAATATCTGAAAAAACAAACTCGACACGCATTTTATGCTGTTTTTTTGCGGTCCTCAGTAGGGTTCGATAAAAATTACGACTTAAAAATGTAGTCCTAAGCACAGCTTGGTAGGCATGAAAGATCTCACTGGAATAAAAGGCAAGAAACTTTATCTGGCTAGTCTGCTCCATATCCACACATCAAGCCTTCTCATCCGGTTCACTATCACGTTAAGTTGTCTATACGCCAGCGCCATGGAAAGCTGATCAAGCAAGAAAGTGCATGTGGAGGCTTGCTAAGCGAAGGACAAAACCTAGAGTGGAGGTACTGAAATAACTCCTAAAGCGGTCATTTCTTAATGCATGTCCGCAGGGACAGGAACGTCCATTTGTGCGCTGCTTTTCTGAGAAGCGCCGTCGACAAACGCTGCTACGACGCGGGGGCTTTTTTCTCCAAGGGGCGACTGAAGCTCCACGGTCGATCGCTGTGCCAGCGTCCCGTTGCGTAAGGAGCCTCCCTCATGACACCCATACCCAGGATCGATCCTGGTAATGCGCTCCTGTCTCGACGGGGCGGTCGGGTTGCACCCAGACGTGAAGAAAAGCGAATAGCAGAGTGGCGCCAGCCGCCCGCATCTCGTCTGAAATGCACGATGGAGCAGAGACTGTTCTTCCCGCTCGCACTTTAACGATGTGTGCAGCAATAAATATTCAAACAGCTGTCGAGCCCTTTTAAATTCTCATTTTTTACATTACTATGCGACGCTTTGTAGTTGTTTGTTTTCAGCAATTCGTTCATAGTTTTCTGTTAGAGAAGAGTTCTTTGACGGTTTGCTTGAGGATGCATTTTGACTCCAGTTGTATTGCGACAAATAGTGCTGGCTTGAATAATAAGGTCGCGGTGATATTAGACACCAGATGCACTCGGTCAGTGTTCAATCTTCGCATGAAACTCCATTAATGTGCCGTAAGCTTATTTCCATTTCTTCGGCTTTGCACGTGAGTTAGTATTAGCTAAAAAACCACTGGCGTCAGTAAAAACTGTGATAATTGCTACCTGTATGTCAATAAAGTGGTAATAATACTTACGTTGTTGCTCTGAAGACCTTGGACTGTACAATATAAAGAGATATGGCACTACTTCAAGCATACACTGCCTGCTGGGAAAACGGCCATGAATCGGAAAGCATGTTTTTATTTTGGCTACGTCACAGAGAGGAATTAAGATCAAAATGAGCAACCAAACTACTATATGAAAGAAAATAAACCCTGAAATCTAAGTCTCGAGTTCTCCGAGGGCTTGCTGCTTTTTCAATGTTTTATTTCTGTGATCTACAGAGGATTCAGGACACTCAAATAACCCTCATTTCTCAGTGCTTCCTAAAATTTTGTGTTCGCTCAATATCAGTCTATTAGATAAACATCGGTGATGCCGAAAAATGCGACCATAGTTCAAAAAAAAAACGGCGGCGCAACTACGACAGCACAAGGAGAGCTACACCTGCGCCAACTACCAACGCTTTATTTGACCAAAAATAAGCATGTTTATAACAGCGAACACAGACACGTGACACATAGCATGGTCGCTCTAAACACAGCCAGAGATCAACTTGAAAGATGAATTATAACCGATGAATTATAAAAGTTCTACCTTTTCAAAATCCTTCTTATTCCTCCTGGGTTTGAAAGCTTTTGCGTTGGTGGGTGTATTCGAAGGCATCATGCCTGAGTCACATGCGTGAGTGTCTGTTATAAAATGTTGTGCCTGAGCTTTTTTAGCGCAGTTTTTCAACGCCGCTGGCCTCATGTTGAAGGGAGGCGCCGAGCTCATCGGCCCAGCGTAAGGTCGCCTCGCTTGCGAGCTCCCAGCGGTCACTCGCCCGCACCTGTCCATGTTAGCCGGGGCCTGTGCGGACTACCACTGATGTATCCCCGTCCATGAGGGGCAGGGGCTGCAACCGTCGCCAACCACCTAGGGTATAAAAAACGAGCCCCGAGGTCGGAAGATGAGCAGACAGCAAGACGCAGTGTTGGGGTCTCCACTATTCGAGCGAGCACATTTCGAGAAGGCATTACGCTATCGGTCTCAGCGCCGAACCTTTCTACTGCTGTGTAAATAGTGCATACAGAGCCATATTGTTTGCTCCAGTGTCTGCTTTCTTCGGCCGGCCTTCCCTTGTGTGGACGCCGCGCGGAATGCCCAACAATTCGGCCTCTCTACCTTGACAACCAGCAGTCGCAACAGTGGTGACAATACCGGAATGCCGCAATCCCAACAAAATATGCCTCTTTTCTGTCAGATAAACAGTTTGTAGAGTGTGCATGTGTTGTTCTCTTGCTTGTGCTGGCTTAGCTGTCCGGCAGTTCCGTTGCTTTATGCACCAACTCGCTCAACGTTCTGTTATTCTGGATTACTTTGTTCTTCATTATATAATATTTGTGCACGATTTTAACTGAAAAAAAAGTTAAAATTAGCTGAAGACGTCATAAAAGAAGTAAGCATCCTAAGGAGGAAGCACTAACGCTACTATTTTTGGTTGTGGAAGTTTTCAAACTAGAAAAATAAAACAAAGACAGAGCAAGGGAGACACAGCTAGTGAAACGCTTTAACGAAAAGTAGAGATTTCAGACAGTGTTTAAAAATTGCTGCGAAGTCACTCTGCGTAAAGAAGAGAATTAGGGAGAGAAAGGCGGAACGAGAGAGGTGATGAACACAATTCTTACACACATTGTGCTTCCATAAACGCGTCGAAGCGGGTGCAAATCAAATACGCGGAGGCAAAGCATGCAGCGCCTCCACTTGCTTTAACCAGAAATTGCTTCCGCGTGGGCATCTCTTTATTGCATGCGGAATACTTAACCTTTCTTTCTGCGATATCGGCAGTAAAATTTGCCAGATTACCCTGCCAATAATGAAGTGATTATTTACCCATAGCCGCTAATTGTCTGATGGATTCGAACACGGCATTTGTTGTTTTTTCTTCCACTTTCTAGTACATTTTCTTTACGGTAAAAAGAAAATAATTACGCTAATAATTTTCCGCATATAAACACTGCAAATAAGAATAAATGGGAACATTTTTTTATGCTTTCCATGGTATCAGTTACTTCAGTCATTCTTTGTAAGTGTGTCGTAACGAGCTCTTCATTTCCCTGTTCTTGTCTGTTGAATAGTTTAACGAGGGCCTTGGTTCGGATGGTGTTGATGTCGCATGTAGCATTAGAAGGCTCTCGCACAGGTGTCCTCAAACCGTTCGATTACCTTCCAAGTGGCACTTGCAGTATTACGGGACATCCCTACGACCGCCGCTATGGTTGTGTGTGTCGCTGCTGAACACTCTCAAGGTTAGATTACGTTCAACATAGCTACCAGAAAATTAGGTTCGACAGCTGTCAACGTAGCTCAGGTGGTAGCACCATACGCGACATGCGGAGGTAGTGGTTTTGGATCCTACCGGATGCAGATGGTTGTTTTTCTTTTTATGCTAGATTCTTAACAATTATCTTGCAGGTAGAAAATTGTTTCACTGCGAATTTTTCATTTTTGGGCTGCACAAGTGAAAAATCTCAAACATTCCTCTATGCCTTCCTCGATTTCAGTGACTGCTGGCATTCATGATATTTATTGCTCTTAGAAAGAAAATTAAGGAACGCACCTTGCATTTTAAAGGACTATTAACACGCTAAACGTACCGCTCGTAAATATTAAGGCGAGCATCTCAGTAGCATACCATGTCTAAACAAGTCATTATCCTTAAGAGCGGCGGTGTTAGCTTTCTGCAACTTTCGCGAGTACATGGCGAAATAGACGAAGATATAAATAGGGCATTATTGTGGAATCGCAAGGTCTCTCGCGCTCGGTAAAGATAAGCAGAAAAGCAAGAAAGAGACATGTGCAATATGAACAACGGGAACAAATTCGTCGGAGCTAAGCTAACCGGAGAAAGCCAAATATCAGAGCGAAAAAATTGGCAGTGGCTTAGCTCTGCTATGCCAGGACAGCGCCTCCTCTATACTTTCTGTGCCTGGGAGAACGAGAGGCGAACAATGGGAGCCCGCCGTCGGGGCTAGTACGGCCTTTCGCCGCCAAGCGCCGCCACCGGAGTAGGATCACTGCCGCGCCGTCGCTCATTGAAACGCAGACAGACCGTTCGCAGTTGTTCTGTCGTTGAATTTACGGCTGCATTCATGTTGTTTCAAGTACAATCAAAACTTTTTTCTAAAAAGGAGCTCAGAAGCACTTGTCGCTAAGGGTAATCGGACCATTTCAGTTGTGTCTTTTGCGGCTACTGCTGTGCAATGCGCTCGCGCGTCGTCTGCTGCGCTGATATGACAGCGCGCGCCTGCTTAAATCCACTGCGTGGATAATTGTTCTGTCACCTTTAAGTTCACTTGTCTGAGGGTCTCTATTTGAAAGCAGTGCTTGGCAGCAGCTAATACTGAAAGCTTGGGCTCTGAAAGAGCTCCGTCGCGTGCTGTTGTTTACTCATGTAAGTAGCACGTAAAGCCGTTAGTCTGCTTCCAAGGCGGTACCTGATCCCGCGTTTCCTTCGTAAAGTTTTTGAGTTACCATTGTCGCCACCGAGGCCAGAGTTGGCGCCAGAAAATGTGCAGCTTTGCCAACTGGTTTCATCATTTGATCTGCCGCACACTTCCTGCAAGACTGCATGGTGTCTCGAATCGCATCGTTGACGCTCAACTTGAGCGTGTATGGTACGCGCGAAAAATGCTCCCTGCTGTCAGTGCCACCAGCTATGTAACGTGAGACGCTGCATCATATGCCTGCACATAACGCTGCGCAGATATAGAGGTTCATATATTCAATATCAGTGCGTTGTGAGTCAACACTTACTCAAACTCGAAAAAAAAAGTATTTATTGTGGAGGCTAACTTCTACACGGCAGTAAAACGTACGCCATCCTCAGAGCCTCGCGTACTTTCGCGAAAGGGGCTTTTTTGTGAAATGTTTACTTATGTCATGCTTGTCACGTACTGACATTGATTGCGTAGTTGCAGAGAAGCGGCCTCAGGAAACGAACCGATATAAGGTTCATGAGCTCGTTGATGCCATCGCTCTTGCACTTCAGCAACTTTGAAGCACAAAGGGCTGGGACAGCGTGCTCTACTAATGTAGTGATAGGCTTTTTCAAGGTCTGATCGTCCTGCAGGGGGCGGGCAGCAAAGGTTCTTAATGTGTCGAGAACGAAGAGAAGTTGATCTGACGGGTAGAGCAGCCCACCTCGGTCTTGGCGTCGGGTGAACTGAAGGAGTGGCTGGTTGCTAACCGGCTTCGTACACAAAGTAAGGCAGTTCTCGCAATCCATATGCTCGCCAACAACTCGTGCAATGTAACCGCCCACATAAGCGGTAGCCGAGATCTGAAGCGACGGCAGGTGCTGTGGAAACATTGTGGTAGTAAGCCTCAGAAGCACCAATCTTGGTCTCGACAGCTTTGGCGCTGCTTGCACAGTCGACATCAGGGGAGGCTTTGGAGCTGAAGTAGAAGTTGGTTGCGCAGAAGAAAGGACGTCAGCGGGTAGGAGTCTTGGCATCGAAGCACATTCTTTGTGGCCAATATTGGATACTGAATCAGACGCAGCGATCCCGGTCTTCAGTAGCTTTTCGAGACCTGACAATGCAGCCCCAACATCCAACATGTCGTTACACCCGAATGACATTCGCAAACTACCAAACAAGGATTCAATAGGATCGCTGCTGAATTTTCGGGTAGGGACGAAAAAGAACTCTTCAGTCAGCATGCTGACTGATGAGTTCTTTTTCGTCCCCACCCGAAAATTCAGCAGCGATCCTATTGCAGATATTTGACACACGCCACTGTAGAATAGGTAGTGATCAGAATTGCCTGATAGGTTTCGTCTGTGAGAAATTCACGGGTATGCCCAGATCTTTTTTTTTTTAGCCCTTCTAAATACATAGGGAAAGTGACTTCAAGCCATTCAAGCAGCGGATCAGCACTGTCGTCGAATTGGCGAGCATCCGGAAAATGTTCGTGTATGTGCTGCGTCGTGTTGCAGATATCGTGAACCACGAACCACCAATAAACCTTCTTCATGAACGTAATGGTTGGCCCTGCAGCTGAAAATGACACGGCAGAAGTGCGCCCAGCCTGATCCTTGAAAAAGAAACAAGAATCGTACTCCGCGCGGCCGATCAGCAGTAGCCGAGCTTCTCGTATCCACGATGAGCGCGGGCATCGAGGCACCCGCCGCGCGCGACGTATTCTACTCACACAGCGCCTCCTTGCGGCAGCCGCGAGCGGCGGCGGAGCCAGCGCCCGACGGCCTGAGGAGAGCGTTCGCCCAGGCACAGAAAGTATAGAGGAGGCGCTGGCCAGGATATACGTAGCGTGAGCAGTGACGTCACGTGGCTCTGCGCCGGCGGCAGGCGGCAGCGGCGAGCGCGCGCGGAGAGATGCGCCAGCTGTGCGCAGTGACGTCTCTCGCTCCTCGCGCATGCGCAGTATGGTCGACGGAGGGAGCACGCGAAACGGCAAGACTGTGATAGCTCACGCTACAAAAGAGTTCTAGGGTTAGAGGCGCAGTGTTTTTTTGTAATAAGGCATAGTGGCTATTGAGACGACGGAAGAACGTGTGCTGAACAAAACAGCGTGGATGAAAAGGAAGCAAATTGCTCCACCGCGGCGCCGCAATGAATGAGGACAATTTGCTTGTGCCGCCACCGGCTCCCTGTGGTACATGCATGGCCCAACTGTACTTCCATAGGTACGAAACGGAGCATTGCTTTGCTTTCTTCCTAAATTGTAATAAAACAGCAAAGAAACGAAACCTGCTGAAGCCGCTAGCGTGTAGAGAGACGTCTGTCTAGTTAATCATGTTTCGCTGCGCCACAGTGTGTTAGAACGAATTCATTAGGTCGTAAGAGAAGCAGAAAAATGCAGAATACAGAGCGTAGCTTCCTTTTAGCCAGCGCCGAGAGCCGAGTACAAGGGAGATAATTAAGCGCTCACCTGAGTCCACTTGTATGTCTACGGAACAAACATATACGCCAGGAGTTTTGGAGCAGACTTTTTGATTAAATTGCAAATTTTTAGGAGTGCTCGGAGAGAAACAAGACAAAAGCCTTGTTTGTCTATTTATTTCTGTCCGTTTTTTTCAACCTTCTTAAAACTTTCGCCCCAAACGCAGACCAGAAAATGTGCCTAAATTGTTCATTGTTTCCTCCAGGTTTAGGCTCAGGATAAACGCTATGCAGACCGAAAAGCAACCGACCATGTTCCCGTAATTCATTGCAGCCCTGTCACCACAATGATAAACTCCGTCTGGTGATTACGAAAGGCGGCAACGCTGGCTGGAAACTGCAATGTTTACTTTCTCAAACATATCCTCATGGAAAAGTGAACATCTTGCTATTTTCCAGTCTCACTCACTCAGAAATTTGACTTTAAATTCATGCAAACTGTTTTGCGTCAAAAGCCGCAGCAATATCGAAGCATGCTCCTCCCGTGTGTACTTTCACCTCCCCGTAACAGGCGATAGCGTTAGTAGCGCCTCCGAACATGTAGGAAAATGCATTTCTTTTTTTTTGTCCTAAAAAATAACCAAAGAAAGTTCCAAACATAGGTAGCAACGTAGTTCAATGAGTTCCATATTTGCCGATTGGATATGTGGGCTATTCCGGGCGCTATACTTCACAATTTAGGGTTCATTACGCTCAGCAAGAAAAGCTTTTGTAAAATATTTATCTATTCCTTGTACAGCGTGCTCTTGGAACAAGGAACGCAAGCACCGGTCGCAAAGTGCGTGCGGAAAGGGACGCCAGTTCGCCGCGCTGCGGTTCGCCTGCGAATCAGGAGCGGTGATGCGCGTACTCGGTTTCTTACGCTACTCTGGGCACCAGCCTTCAATCGACGGGATTCTTCGCTGTTCGCGAAACAACGAGATTTCGATCCAGTGGCGCGCAAATTGAATTCCAAGCGGCATATCTAGTGCCAAGAGGTCCGTGAAGGGATCTCTGGTAACACAGCCTCCTAGACACTCACCCCACTTCAGTTGATGACGTTGGAGGGAAAGGGAATAGGTTTTCAGGGGAGAGAAAGGCGTGATATAAAACAAGTAGATGGAGATTGGGGAGTGCGGATATCCTGTAAGGAGCAAGAATTCAATAAAGCGAGGGTTTAAATTGATTATCAGACGAATTCAATTAGGTCCACACACCCACCTTTCTTCTTGCGTTTGCTCTCTTTCTCTCTGCAGGCCAGATATTGGTGCGCGCTCTTCGTTACGTAATATATAATTACGCGCGCGATTGAATTTGCGCCTCATTGTGGCCTTTTGCAGCGTGAAAGAAGGCTTAATTTGAACTTGGACCCTGCTGAGACGTGCTAATGTACTGACGATACGTTCCTTCTTTTTTTATTTTTATTTTTCAAGTGTCGTAAATACAGGTGCCCCAGCTGGTACGCTGGAGCACTATGGGATTAATATTCCAGTGTCGTAGATAAAGTGCTGGAGCACTGTGCGAACGATGCTCTGGCGCACAAATACTGCAAGCGTTCTGAGAAATCTGAAACACCACGTGGTAGAAATAGCAGAAATTCTTCGATTTCAAGCATCAGGAACAGTCGGTTACTAAAAGTAATGCGCAACTGAAGATATGCGTAGGTGGCAACTCTTCGCTCACATACATCTTTGACCAGCACATTATTATAACGAAGATGTAATTCAGAAATCCTTTACGAGCTACCTAAATTATTAAAATTATGTTTATTGACCATCCCACCTTGTCACTGCGGGGTTATGCGTATACATAGTACCCTATGCTAAATTTGAAGCACATCAGGCCGTACCAACAAGGCAACGCATCTGGCACGTCAGACAAAACCTCATACGATTTTTATGAAAATATGTAAAGTCAGTCAGTTAATCGACTGCTAAGGACAAAGGGCCCCTGCTAAGATGCTTAGGTTCGAGAACAATGTTTTCCGGAAATAAGTGGGAAATATTTTTTTTTTGTTAGATACTGAGTGCATTAGTTTTGAACAAAAAGGATTGCGAATGGCCTTTTTTTTTGCCGTATTGTATGCTAAGTTGCCGACCATTTCGCAAATACCAAGCTAATCTGAAACTGATTTCGCAAAATTTTCTATTCAACAGCAATCCGAAACACTCTCTTATTGAATTGCGTGTGAACGCAATTCAATAATTGAAGTTTTTTATCAGCCTCCAGCATTTCGCATTCAGCACGAAGACTCGCATCTGTGGAAGGCTTTAGGGTGGCAACGTGCTAGTTGTATCAGCTTGAAATGAAGTCATACGGCGCTGCGCCGCTGATAATCCTTCATGTAGCATTCTGTTATCAAAACATTTTTCAGAAAAAAACGAATGACCTCCATGCACGACAAATATTTTAGGGGCTATGTAGCTGACAATAAATTTTAGGGATTATCTCGAATTAGAAAAGCGTAGTTTTCTCAGCACAACATGATGGTCAGAATTTGTATTTGTAAAATTGTGTGGCTGTTTTCGTCTAACCTCATTTACGTCATCATTATTTTATACGCAGAAATAATCAAAATAAAGTAATAAAAATTCTTTCGGTATTATTCTTTATACTAGTGGCATTTTGCACTTCGAAGAAATGTCTGCACTTTCTTGAAATGCGTGTGTACAACGAAAGCTTAGTCATTCCCCAGATGCGTTTAAGACGTGTTAATGGTGAATACTGGGCAGAAAAAAAATAACAGATAAAATGCCACCACCGGTGAAGAAAATTAGAGCTTCTGCAGCTGAACATTAGATACCAGAATGTTGCGCATCAGTGTGCGACGGCTATCTTGGCAGAATGTTTTCTTATAAAAAAATAGAATGGATAGAGAGTTAAAGAAATTGCAGAGAGAAAGAAAGTAAAAGCGGCCAAGTTATGCATATCTCAGTAATAATTATGATGCCGTGAAAGGCGGCTTAAGACTGTGTAGTCTAATGTTTTATAGCTTGTCGGGTAGTTTTTTCCGGCAGCCAGAGTGGATAAGCGTGTTGTCCTTTTTTCGAAATTGTTCAGTGCGGAAGAAAAACAAAGGCGAAATTTCGTCGTGTACTGAAATAATAGCGAACTTAAGCTAGCAGGATGTTGCGCACATCTTTTTAGTGCGCCATGGATAGCGTGGCAGATTCTTTTCTTATCAAAAATAAAATGCACAAAGAGTTAAAGAAATTGCAGAGAGAGAGAGAGAAGGTGAAAAGGGCCAAGCTATGCATATTTCAGTAGTAAGATGCCGGGAAAAACGGTATAAGACTGCGTATTCTAATATTTTATAGCTTGTCCTGTACTTCTTAGTGCGGAAGAAAAACAAAGGCGAAATTTCGTCGTGTACTGAAATAATAGCGAACTTAAGCTAGCAGGATGTTGCGCACATCTTTTTAGTGCGCCATGGATAGCGTGGCAGATTCTTTTCTTATCAAAAATAAAATGCACAAAGAGTTAAAGAAATTGCAGAGAGAGAGAGAGAAGGTGAAAAGGGCCAAGCTATGCATATTTCAGTAGTAAGATGCCGGGAAAAACGGTATAAGACTGCGTATTCTAATATTTTATAGCTTGTCCTGTACTTCTTAGTGCGGAAGAAAAACAAAGGCGAAATTTCGTCGTGTACTGAAATAATAGCGAACTTAAGCTACCAGGATGTTGCGCACATCTTTTTAGTGCGCCATGGATAGCGTGGCAGATTCTTTTCTTATCAAAAATAAAATGCACAAAGAGTTAAAGAAATTGCAGAGAGAGAGAGAGAAGGTGAAAAGGGCCAAGCTATGCATATTTCAGTAGTAAGATGCCGGGAAAAACGGTATAAGACTGCGTATTCTAATATTTTATAGCTTGTCCTGTACTTCTTAGTGCGGAAGAAAAACAAAGGCGAAATTTCGTCGTGTACTGAAATAATAGCGAACTTAAGCTACCAGGATGTTGCGCACATCTTTTTAGTGCGCCATGGATAGCGTGGCAGATTCTTTTCTTATCAAAAATAAAATGCACAAAGAGTTAAAGAAATTGCAGAGAGAGAGAGAGAAGGTGAAAAGGGCCAAGCTATGCATATTTCAGTAGTAAGATGCCGGGAAAGACGGTATAAGACTGCGTATTCTAATATTTTATAGCTTGTCCTGTACTTCTTAGTGCGGAAGAAAAACAAAGGCGAAATTTCGTCGTGTACTGAAATAATAGCGAACTTAAGCTACCAGGATGTTGCGCACATCTTTTTAGTGCGCCATGGATAGCGTGGCAGATTCTTTTCTTATCAAAAATAAAATGCACAAAGAGTTAAAGAAATTGCAGAGAGGAGAGAAGGTGAAAAGGGCCAAGCTATGCATATTTCAGTAGTAAGATGCCGGGAAAGACGGTATAAGACTGCGTATTCTAATATTTTATAGCTTGTCCTGTACTTCTTAGTGCGGAAGAAAAACAAAGGCGAAATTTCGTCGTGTACTGAAATAATAGCGAACTTAAGCTACCAGGATGTTGCGCACATCTTTTTAGTGCGCCATGGATAGCGTGGCAGATTCTTTTCTTATGAAAAATAAAATGCACAAAGAGTTAAAGAAATTGCAGAGAGAGAGAGAGAAGGTGAAAAGGGCCAAGCTATGCATATTTCAGTAGTAAGATGCCGGGAAAGACGGTATAAGACTGCGTATTCTAATATTTTATAGCTTGTCCTGTACTTCTTAGTGCGGAAGAAAAACAAAGGCGAAATTTCGTCGTGTACTGAAATAATAGCGAACTTAAGCTACCAGGATGTTGCGCACATCTTTTTAGTGCGCCATGGATAGCGTGGCAGATTCTTTTCTTATCAAAAATAAAATGCACAAAGAGTTAAAGAAATTGCAGAGAGAGAGAGAGAAGGTGAAAAGGGCCAAGCTATGCATATTTCAGTAGTAAGATGCCGGGAAAGACGGTATAAGACTGCGTATTCTAATATTTTATAGCTTGTCCTGTACTTCTTAGTGCGGAAGAAAAACAAAGGCGAAATTTCGTCGTGTACTGAAATAATAGCGAACTTAAGCTACCAGGATGTTGCGCACATCTTTTTAGTGCGCCATGGATAGCGTGGCAGATTCTTTTCTTATCAAAAATAAAATGCACAAAGAGTTAAAGAAATTGCAGAGAGAGAGAGAGAAGGTGAAAAGGGCCAAGCTATGCATATTTCAGTAGTAAGATGCCGGGAAAGACGGTATAAGACTGCGTATTCTAATATTTTATAGCTTGTCCTGTACTTCTTAGTGCGGAAGAAAAACAAAGGCGAAATTTCGTCGTGTACTGAAATAATAGCGAACTTAAGCTACCAGGATGTTGCGCACATCTTTTTAGTGCGCCATGGATAGCGTGGCAGATTCTTTTCTTATGAAAAATAAAATGCACAAAGAGTTAAAGAAATTGCAGAGAGAGAGAGAGAAGGTGAAAAGGGCCAAGCTATGCATATTTCAGTAGTAAGATGCCGGGAAAGACGGTATAAGACTGCGTATTCTAATATTTTATAGCTTGTCCTGTACTTCTTAGTGCGGAAGAAAAACAAAGGCGAAATTTCGTCGTGTACTGAAATAATAGCGAACTTAAGCTACCAGGATGTTGCGCACATCTTTTTAGTGCGCCATGGATAGCGTGGCAGATTCTTTTCTTATCAAAAATAAAATGCACAAAGAGTTAAAGAAATTGCAGAGAGAGAGAGAGAAGGTGAAAAGGGCCAAGCTATGCATATTTCAGTAGTAAGATGCCGGGAAAGACGGTATAAGACTGCGTATTCTAATATTTTATAGCTTGTCCTGTACTTCTTAGTGCGGAAGAAAAACAAAGGCGAAATTTCGTCGTGTACTGAAATAATAGCGAACTTAAGCTACCAGGATGTTGCGCACATCTTTTTAGTGCGCCATGGATAGCGTGGCAGATTCTTTTCTTATCAAAAATAAAATGCACAAAGAGTTAAAGAAATTGCAGAGAGAGAGAGAGAAGGTGAAAAGGGCCAAGCTATGCATATTTCAGTAGTAAGATGCCGGGAAAGACGGTATAAGACTGCGTATTCTAATATTTTATAGCTTGTCCTGTACTTCTTAGTGCGGAAGAAAAACAAAGGCGAAATTTCGTCATGTACCGAAACAATAGCGTGTTACCGGGAAAAAGCCGTACAATCCGTTCACGCTGGCAGTGTTTGAGGCCCGAAAATAATATTTTCAGTCTTATGACGTAAATATTTGTAACCACTGATTATATCAAAACGGAGAGTAAAATTTGGCGTGAATAAACCATTACATGAAAAAAGTGTCAAGATGTCGTAAATTTTTCAGCCAGCAAAACGCTACCATCTAACACGCAAATTAAGCACTCACGATGATGAACGCCGGGGCTTTTATCTGGCCTTGCGGTTACATGGTTTGCTTTCGTTTCATGAGGCTTAATGTCCCGAAGCGACTCAGGCCATAAAGGACGCCACAGTCGAGGACTCCGGATAATTTCGAACACTTGGGGCTTTTTAACGTGCACTGACATTGCACAGTACACGGAATTCTAGCATTTTGCCTTATCGAAATGCAACCGCAGTGGCTAGGATCGATACCGCTTCTTTCGGCCCAGAAGCCGACCTCCATAACGACAGAGCCACCTCGGCGTTGGCAAACACACTCCGCAGTCTCTTTGTTTCCTGGGATGCGACACAAACATGCCCGAAGAGTTGACAACTCTCGCAAATATACGTCCTTGCAACAAATAAGGATTCCTATTTAAACAGTTGTTTCAACAAAGGTACTTGTACTATGTTCGGATTAATCAAGTTATCCTTTGCTCGCCCGGCTACGTTTACCGACCAAACAACAGACTGCAGGCAAACAGGACCATCACTCGGTTCTTTGCCCGCGGTCGCCTAGGCCGTGGGCCATGAAAACTTTAAGCCGAACTTATATCCACATTTTGCTTAAGAGAAAAAGTGAAGGGACGTGATATTTATTAGCGTGTAAGCCTCCACGCTAAAACATCTCTAATGCTCCACTCATATCACGGGCAGGAACGCAGTGCTCATGCGAAACCAAAATAAGAAATGAACATAAAAATTCGAATGCTTGCGAGCTACAAAATAAATTAAGGAATTGGTTTAGGCTTGGATTTTCTAAAGTGTTCGTTACAACAAGGGTTTGATCGCTTTGTCTTTGTCTGCCCTTCTTTCTGGGCTTATACTTTGGTATATTTAGATCAAGGTATTACGGAAAAGGCTCCAGCTGAAAAGTAGAAGACTATATTTAGAGGTATTTAAAAGCATGTCAATGGTTTGTCCTTCATTTAGAGTAGTGTCATGAGACAGGATTAGAGACGCACTCTTAATAGTTACATATGAAAGAAGAGGAAAATATGGCATTTCTGTCGAACAACTTATCCTTCTGTTACTCATTAGAGTATATATTAAATTGTAGCCGGTTTGAGAGCAACAAAAGTTCTTTACGTATTCTTGTACCCAGCAGTAGAATCAAACTCCAAAAAAGTGTTCGTTCAGCATGTTAAGCCTCCTATTCCGCATTGTGGTTTTACTAGTTTAAAAAAGAATTTTACTCAGAAAAATCTTCCTCGCTGAGGACTGTTGCCCTGTACATTTTGGCACGCCACTGCACTGTTTATCAGGAGTAACAAAGCTATTCTAGACAATTCTGGGCTAATTCATCATAATGAGAGTAATTTTTAGTGTTCAGCTTCATCCTAGCGACTATATGTGAATTGTGGCCAATAAAGTTTGCACAATTATGGAAATAACCACACCGCAGTGGGCGTCCTGCATACTTTTTCTTGTACACCCTTAAGAAGAAATACAATGAGTCTGATAGAACAAGTTTAACTTGTTTTTCGTTGTTGTTGTTGTTGTTGTTGTTGTTGTCGTTGCTGTTGCTTCGCTGTACTATGAGAAAGGTGCTAAGCTCGTTCCCAATTAGAAATTAGCCCAAGGGCAATCACAGTAGTGGTGTTATTGAGACACATCTCATCCTACTCAGGAAGATGAAATAAAAAATATCACAGTAAGTAGCTTTAGGGCTTAGCGCGAATGATACACTTGAGCCGGATATTTTAGGTTTGACAGTTAAACTGGCCTGTTTTTCCTGTTCGACCTGCCTCCAGCAATGTGTCTTTTAGTTCCTGTACAATTCTCTCGAGTGCAACTCTTACTCGTTTCTGTAAAAAGTACGCCTGATTAGCGTGATGTTCCTTGCCAGAATTGTTTACAAGTGCCGACGTTGGTTGAGGTGGTCACTAACTGGCAAAAAACAGCGAGCTACCGAAAAAATTCCACTCCCGTGATGCCCAAGTTAGGAACCTTATATCTGGGTTCTTGTACATTTATATCACTTCTCGAAGCCTGATTTTATGGAGAAAACGTCATGGGGCGATCCTAACGAGAAAAACTGTTTGGCATAGGAAAAGTATGAAAAATACGAAAAGATTTTTTGCACGACTACTCATTAAGGAAAAAAGAATGCGCTGTGTAAGACATTCTCTTAAATGGCTAAACATAATGATTGGAAAAGGAAAGGACAAATATAGAACTTATATAAATTTTTTAAAAATATAGTAAGGTAAATTTAATAACAAAACAAGGCAGTTGTATTAGCGCTGAGGTGTGATCGCTAGTTACTTCAGTTTGAAGAAAATGAAAAAAGTGATGTGGCAAAGTGACATATAATACAACACATCAGAATGCGTAAAGAGCACTTTCTTTGTTAAATTCTTTGCTGCTCAAAGCTACTGTGGACTGCTTAGCCCAAAACCGGAAACCTAGTTTAATTACGACAGCTATACAATAAATCCCGCAATGCCGCCAAATGGTCGCAATTTTTCCTCAACCATACTTGGAACGCTTACAGTTGCATTATTGCCTGTGACATTTTCCTTGACAGATGATCAAGGCACGAGTCCCTCTGATGAGGTAAAAGATGTTCTCAGTCGCAGTATACGGGTTAGTTAACTCGTACGCGGAATTCTGCAAATGTGAGCGCATTCAGCGGACCTTAAGAGCAGACTACCTCTTAAAGTTTTGAATAGAGAAACAGCCTGTGAAATGAGCGGGATTTGTTTATCCCGTAAATGTATTACACTCAGCGGACTGTAAAATATTCTATAAAAAAAAAACAAATACGAAATTGACCATTTCAGAAAACAGTGTGTCGGAAAAACAAAATCGCTGACCTCTGTACCGATGCCGACACCTCGTATTAGTTCTTGCAGAGAAAGTCAAGAACCATAAGGGGACCCCCTTTACGACCACGTTTTCCTAAAGGCTCTCTAGTTGAGACCGCAGCTGATGCTAACGCCCACGATATCTCACCCGGAAAAATGGCCAACCATAACAACACCCGGAGAGGGTAGCAGGATTCCGCTTGAAATTATCTCCCCGCGCTAAGCCCTCTGCCCCATCTCTTTAAACTAATTGCATTCATTTAAGATTCCTTTATAACTACGCCTATCGTCCGCGAGGCGCAGGACACTGTCCCAACGTAGTATATATGCTGTGTCGCAGAGGACTTTGCAGCCTGAGGACGCAAAATGACGCTTGAAAGTGAGGGCCCATGCGGCTCCCAAGTTTCGCGCAACGATTGGAGCCCCAGAAAGGAGGTGGAGGAGCGATTAAGCACCACGCGACGCACCCGAGCATCTAATTAATTTCCGCGCCTGCAATCAAGTTGTCCACGGTTGGAGACTGCAGCGTCCTCCATGTGGTCTTGCGCGCTGGCTCATGTAGCTGTCTGTGCTGCGCTCGTGCGAAACTGCAGCTGGAGTCCTTCGGTGAGTAGCTATGCTGGAGGGCTTAAAAGGGCCGGCATGCTTGCGACACTTTGTAGTGGACTCTCACTGGGTGCGCTTAGCCTGCGTGGACAGAGCGCAGTCGTGTGGATGCCTGCGGTGGCTTGGAAGCTGCCGAGTTTGCGCAAGTCTCCTGGTGTCAGGGCATCATTATCTTTTGTATCTTGAGCCCACGGGAACACGGATAAATAATTGCTCCCATTCTGACGTGCGGGTAGTGTTCCAGCTTTCCGTCGTACGTACGCTAAATTGACGCTGCGTTTAAACGAAAACGACTTTAAACTTTCAAGAAATTTACTTCTCATCAAATCGAGGATCTGGCGGAGAGTGAATAGGAGAGAAGTTAGGAGTTTGCTGATCGATGCCTTTCTTGCCCACGACGTCATGTAACCAAGTTCAAAAGTTCGGCTCAGTTTCTTGGGCAATGTGAAGAAGACAGATGATTCAAATGCCTTATTACTATCACCGAGAAACCGAGGCACAAAAAAACCTATGACATGAAGGTATTCTGGCCTGAAAAAAGTAAAAATTTCCTAAAAATCGAAAGCAGATTTCAGTTTACTTTTAATGCTTGTCAGTTGTGAAGCAAAAGGCGGAGGCCCTGTCAGACAAAAGTGAGTTTTTAGCGGGGACACCAAGAAACAGCACACAACAAAAGAGGTCGCGTTAGAACCGCACACAATAAACGGCCAAACGGCGAAGCCGCGCAGTGAACAAGCAACACGCGTCAAAACAGCACATGGGAGAAAACAGCACTGCCACAAAACAGCGCAAGGAAAAGAAGAGCATGACGAAAAACAGCGCAGCGTAGTACGATGCAGCGCTGCTGATAGTGTCAACTCTAATTGTCGTTACTGCAAACAGTAAAGCATTACCCATACGAAAGCCACTTTGTTAGGTTAGAGTGGGTAAGGCTAGATTTTATGGCACAGTACTTAAGAAAAGCACCTGATCGATTTGCCATGTAGACGCTTTGCCTTAAGTGGCCTTTCTCTTTCAAGCACATCACCAAGTGGTTCTCTAAAGTACGACAGTACAACCTCACATTTAGGTATCGCCTAGTGGCTGGAGTAGTACGGTTAATGCGTCAGCATCGGACCACTCCGATTCTGCTAATCGACATTAATTAAGCGAGCAAAGCGAGCACAGCGAACAGTTGCATTGCCCTTTCAATGAAATCAATTCACCAAAATAAACCCGACGAGTTTGGTTAGAACAAGAAATGTGACGCCAATTTCATTTCGTAGTTTCACATGCTGTGTCTGCATAACGGAGAAAAAAAAAAGAAGATAATTTGTCGAGGAACGAAAGGTGACATGACTGAACATCAAATCAACATCGGAAAATAATAAGAACAAAATATTCTGCCTTTTTTACAAGATGTGGGCCCTCTGGGTAATGGCGAAAATTCGCCTGCTACTGACTGCAAACAAACGCAGGCTGGAGGCGCAGGTGCGATATCTGGTTCCACGAGGAGCCACCTGCACCTGCGAAGTGGCAAGCGTGTGTGCTTGGCAGCTGCCGCCATCTGTCGCATGCGCCTGTAACTAACACGAACTGCGCGTGCACGGTACGAGCAGGCGGTTTCATTTTCAACGAGTGGTGCTGAGGGGAAGAGGCGCGCATGCGCAGAGTGGGCTTGTGAAGAAGGCGGATTGCAAAACATTCTCCGATGCTCCTTGCTGAAGCATAGCGAAATCGCAGGCGAGCATTAACTGCAACGAAGAAAGGTGAAAGATGAGCTGAAGCTGTTATGCGCCCGCCATGAAAAGAAAAAAATAATACGAATATTGTTGCTAGCAATGCTGCTACCTCTGAGAACTAAGAGTTTAGGGTTTTAAACTCATTGTTTTATGTGCAGCCATCTCCTCCCAGTCAAAAATGCCAAAATAAGTATGATATGCGCAGTTTCTAATCCGAAGTAGTAATGGTATGTTCAAGTAAACAAGACTGTTACTGAAAGGAAGAGGGTAATTCGGGCGACCATACAGGAACTTTGCAAAGCGAGTTCGACAGCATGTTTCGTGTTGCCATAAATCCCGCCTTAATGACGCGAAATGAAACGGCAATGTGCATTGTGCCTAGGGGTTTAACGTCCCAGAGCGACTCAGGCTATGAGGGACGCCGTATTGAAGGGCTCCGGAAATTTCGACCACCTAGGGTTCTTTAACGTGCACTGACATCGCACAGCACACAGGCCTCTAGGATTTCGCCTTCATGGAAAGTCAGCCGCCGCGGCCGGGATAGTCTGCGGCAAAAAACACCAAAATCCTTTCATCCCATGTGCAGTAGGCGTGATCTACAAAATGAAGTTCACCTGTGGTCAGTTTTATGTTGGACAAACCGGCAGGTGCATAAATGACAGATTAAGAGAACAATCAAACTCTCTCAAGAAGAGCACTGGGGAGCCCCTGCCGGCGCACTGCAAAGAATGCGGCTGTTTCCCGCTCTTCAGCGGTACAGTTATTTTAGGCCGCAGAAAAGACAAGCTTCAAAGAGAAATTTTTGAAGCAGCAGTCATCCTTCGTTCGGGGACAAACACATGCGTGAGCAATCCATCTGTGACGCTTCTCAACAGAGAATTAGAATTCCTATCATAATGATTAGATTTGGGGCATGACGATGTTCGCTAGTGTCACACGTGCCATGGCTGCTGATCATTTTGTGCCTAATGCTCTCTTCACTGCATGTTATCTTTTTTATTTTTTTTGTCATTGATGAGCGCAAAACATATATTCGTTGATGCGGGTTTCAATAAAATCAGTTGTTAGTTGGCGCTCTGTGGTGTTTTTCTACGTTTTGTCCTCGTCTGCCGCGCCGAAGCTTTTCTTGAAAAAAAAGTGTAACAACGCCCCGATGATCTTTTATTGCTAACAATATACTCATGTAACAGTTAGTAACATCAGAGTTCCATGCCATTCTCTTAACAATGAGTTGTCAAAACAGCTCCCATGTGAAAATGACTCACGGCAGCGTTCTTTTTTATCCACTACCTTCTCGCGCATGCGAAACTTCTTGCGCTGAAAAGGCATGGCTTTATTTTATGCGCTTCTGGATTAAAGTATTCTTTCCATCATTGTTTTATCCCAAAGGTCCCCATTGAATGGAATGTTGTTTCACCTAGACGAGTAAGCTCGCATTACGAGGTGAGGAAAGCTGTTTGTGGGAATGAATCGCCATCACAGGAGCCGCGTCTAGAGCTCTCGTTAGCTACGAGGCAAACGACCTTTGAGTACGCCGCATATGGGCACTTAGGACAAAATGGGGTCCTTCAAGGAATGGGGAGCAATTTATGCATTTTCTCCTTATTTGAGAAGATCGTTTAAGTTACGCTGTCATGGTTGCTCCCTCCAACCATGCAACAGCATGAATGAGAGCTTTGGTGCGAGGGTAATAACGAGACACTCTGTTTTTAGAGCAGAACTTTGTTGGCTGGCTGAATGCGTGTTGATGTCTGTACCAGTGGTTCGTATTTTATTTGCGGCACATACGCAGAGCGATGTCAACAGTTTACGAGCAACGCTTAACATTTATTGCAAGGATGGTTAAGCTCATCGCGGGCGGGCGTGAGGAAAAGAAAGAACTGATAGTGGAAGCATTCACAGGCGATATATTTTTTTTCTTGAGGTAAATTCTATCGGCACTGGCAGAAAAAAGTGAGGGGCAGTTTGTTCGCCCTCCACAATAAAAGGCTTGATGATTCCTGCTTCGTACTCGAACGCGTCTCGACGAAAACAACGCATAAAAAGCAACAATTATGCTCCCTGATCATTAAAGTGTTCTCCGATTAAAGTGTTCTCAACCACACCGCTTCAACCTGTGCGTACGAACATCTCTTAACTATTAAAAGCCGTGTAGAATATTTTTATTTCTAGTCGCAAGCCTGGATACACCGAGAACAACTGGAATGATGCGTGCAAATTAAAACTTATTGTTAACCGTCCAGCTGGTTTTGTGAGCGCCCGTTTTGAGAACTCCTGCAGAGAGTTTTTTTTTCTGTTTTTTTTTTTTTGCGACAGCCTGTCTGTAGGCATGAAGTATTATTTACACATAAAGATATACTCCGGACTCTCGAAGGAAGTCCAGTAACTTCCGGTGTTGCGGACCAGAAGTTGTCTTCTACAACCGGTGGTCGACCTGGGAGCGTTCCGTAGCGGAGCAGGCGCTTCTGCCCGAGAGCGCGCAAAGAGGGGCAGGTCCAGTGCAAATGTGGTGCGGTACAGTACAGGTGTGGTGCAGTACAGGTGCGGAACAGCGAGGACAAGAGTCGCGGAAAGTGTCATGATATACCGCTGGGGTGACGGTGACACGGAAGCGTAACCTTCTGAGCAAGACCTATTCTCAGCGCGCAAACCCGCTAAGGAGGTCGGTACCGCACTGTGCGAGAAGTGCTAGCGAGGAGCGCCGCTGGTTCATTTAATGTTTCTTGAACGTGGAGATGAATTCACCACCAGGTGTATGAGTATGGTTTGCTTTTTTTATTTATTTGAACGTTCCCAAAAATCACAGTATAAAAATTTCTACCTGTCGCTAGAATAGGTCTCATAGTGGCTTTCATTAAAACTATCTGTCGCCCCTTATTGATTTCGTTAAGGTTATGTCTACCCAAGACAGTGTATAATATAAAGACCATGAGCACCAATATGTTTCGCAGTTCTGTGCACAGAGAAAGAGGACAAGTGAGGGGAATTTATGTGTTGGCTTGCATGCAAGAAAGTAACGAATTATAATTTGTTTTTAGTGTGTTAGCACAACATCGGTAATTAGTAATAGATCCGTTATATCCGAATGCGACATTCACCATCCAACTGCGGCAGGTTATGCTTACAATATTTCCCTCTCTCCACAAGCGAATAGAGAAGGTAGAGGGAGGTAAATCGTCCTCTCCACCTGAATGGCAGAGGAAAGAGATACAGGACAAAGGATGACTCACAAAAAATGAAAATGAATCAGAATGGCTCAGCAAAATAAAATGCGTCTGAAACGGGCGCCTGTAATTGTTGGAGAGAAGCAATGGCGTGCGGCAGTAGACGCTGAAGCGAATGTTATCGCATTTCCTTTGCCTCAATCTTAAACAAGGGCAAATGTGCTAGCACATCTAAATCGCATTTAACTTAAGATGAATAAGGGGAAAATTTTTTCCGAGTTGAGCCTCTTGGCTCACATTTTTCGCAAAATTTTCCTATTTATGAAAACGTATTTAAGCTACGTCTATGCCGAGACGCGTTTGTTTTTTTTAATGTTACAAAATCACTTAACGTAAGTTATATATGGGAGAATTTCTCCTTTCTGGTCAGTTAGCTAGCGTTTTTTTCTTAATCTTTTGTGGACTACACTTGGCCTGATTTCTACACCAGTTGACTAGCTTGAAGAATGATCAGTTAGATTTCTTTTGATTTGGTTTAGTCTAAGATCGGAACAAACAAAACATCATTCGGTTCACTCCGTTTTCTCAAGGCTAGAAATTTCATTCATCATTCCTGTTTATTGATCAGACGACTACCTGAAAAAGAATTGTTTCAAGCATAACTGATAAGATTAGTGTTCCTCTGCTTCCATAAATTCGCCCCCAGAGCAGCGCAGCATCGTCTACAAGGAAACAGATTCCTCTTGACAGCATTTTATAAGCTCCCCTGTAAACGAAGCTGATCTGTCACAGGTCATGTCACAGACTTTGACCATGAGTTTCTAACACTACATACTATTAGTTATTACGAAGAGAACGAATGCCGTCTTTCTTTTACAGCATTATTTGGTGCTCGCTTGCGCCACAATGATATACCACATGACGCGCCCTCTAGAATGAACCATGCGCTTCATTCTGAGCCTCAACAGGGCGCGGGAAAGAAAACTATTTTCACGCATCCAATTATTTCGGCTCCAGAATGAGCTGCCAGGACTACAAGCACCACTGCCACGTTTCTCGCTTCTCTATTCAAAAGAGGAGCCTTTGTGCGGCCCGTCGTGTGAGAACGCTAGATGTGCCACTCGTCCGCTCTCACGGCAAACTTGTGGTGTTTGCGGAAAGTTTTGAAATGCCTCGGGGCGCGATGTGAATGTCTTTTTATTTAATGCTATCACGCGCAGTCGCTGGACCTGTGCTCCATCACGCGGACCCGTCTCTCCGCCTGTTCTACCGCGATGCATATTCCGCGCACAAATGGAGCCATTGTTGCGGCAGTAGGAGTTCTACTGAAAAAAATCTTCAAGTATGAAGGGCCCTCACAGATACCTATTTATTCCTTTTTATGCATCCCTGCGACCTGCTTTTTCTAGTAATGAAACTTCTCATTCATTACTTTGTTATGCTGGGCGTAGCTTGGCGGTCCACGCGAGTGCAGTCGGCGAGCCGCAGTCGGCATTTTTTTTATGCAATGACCCCAATTTTTTTAATTTCTTTATGAACCATTTCCATTGGGCAACCTAGGTTTTCACGGGAAACCGCAATATGCTTTATTCTGTTCGATCCTTATTTGTCTTTACCCTCTATATACTGTCTCCTATTCAGTAAATGGTTCGGTGTTATGGGGTTTAACGTCCCAAAGCGACTCAGGCTATGAAAGACGCCGTAGTGAAGGGCTCCGGAAATTTCGACCACCTGGTTTTTTAACGTGCGCTGATATTGCACAGTACACGGGCCTCTTGAATTTCGCCTCCATAGAAATTCAACCACCGCGGCCCGGATCGAACCCGCGTCTTTAGGGTCCGCAGCCGAGCACCATAACCACTGAGCCACCGCGGCGGCTGACTCAATAAATATTTCAACGACGTTACACATGTAGCTAGGATCATTAGGCTTTTATATTTTAAGCAGCTCGCGATTAAGAGCTTTTCGCAGTTCATTCGCTACGGTCATTTCGAGACCCGAGTAATTCAACGTACCGCAACAGCTAAAGGACCAGTCAACCACCGCTGGTAAAAAGTGCAATCAGTTTTCGAAATGTGCCTCGTGATACGCTGGTGACGGCATTATCCGCATTAAAAATTTTGGGCGTGCACACGAATGCTACCACCATGCCTGGTTGTTGAAGCACCTACCTTTTAGGCACTGCGTCTTCTACTGACAGTTCAAATGTGTGCAGGTTTCTTGTTTTCATGCCCCCGCATTAGAAGCTCCATGTGGCGACAATGCGTCGTCGGTTGTAAAATTCGCCTGGTGGCTGGACGGAAATAGTCATAGCAGACCGGAGCATACCCATTGGCTGGAAGAAATTCACGTCATCATACGGATGCGTACCTATTGGCTGGTCGAAAGTGACGTCAGCAAACAGCAAGTGACGTTACTTCCAATTAAGACACCAACAACTGCTAATGCTAACCTATTGCCAGCACACAAGGGAATTAGGGGTCCATGGGAATTTTCTTTTAGGTGTATTTGTTGCATATCCGAACTTATTATTTCAACTCCATCTCAGTAACGTAACTCATTGAAGAAAGAGCGAATCTTCTCTTCGCTATTGTTCCACGACAGCGCTAGCCGCACAAGTTCAAGACTTACCAAATTGAGAAGAGTGCTGCTAGAGCCAGGGAACCACAGTTTTTTTCCATGAACCAAAACGGTCGGGGCCACTGCAAACTCACTACTCAGTGTATCGCACCCCGTAAGAAAGTGATCATTGCGCTAACAATATATGTTGGGGATGAAACGCCAGAAAGAATGGATCGGTGCAGTACGAGATGCCGAGAAAGCCGGCGAGAAGTTTGGGCACTCTTCCGAAATGGACCCACAGCGCCACGCCTAAGTAACTCTTTCGACACTGAGAAAATGCACAGAAATGTTGCTATGAAAATAGTAGCTGCAGTCCGAGAGCGCGCGTGGGCGCGGCACGGTGGTACTTTCTCTGAGGCGATCATCTGCTCCCGCATAGTATTGGTGTTCCTTCGGCATCATTTTTTGTCATTCGGTTGTTCCCATTTGCGCCTGACAATGTGAAGCAAATGGGCCAAGTGCTGTAGTGTAAACGCTATGAATGCTGAAGTATCAGGTATCATCATTGTGCAAAATTATAGTGTTTATTTGGCTTAGCTGGCTGCCATTCTAATGTATTCAGTCATGAGTTGGACATGGTGGTGTGCCTTGATCTGTGTATTAATTTATGCAGTCTAGCAAAGGAACAGCAGTTCGCAATCGGAAGCAAGGTGCTGGAAGTAGTAAGGGAATATGTATACTTAGGGCAAATAGTGACCGCTTATCCTGATCATGAGAGACAAATGACTAGAATAATATGAGTGAGGTGGAGCTAATATGGCAGATTCTATCAGATCATGAATGGCAGGTTACCAATAAGCCTCAAGAGAAAAGTATGCAACAGCTGTATCTTACCGGTACTCACCTATGGGGCAGAAACGCGGAGGCTAACAAAGAGGGTTCAGCTTAAGTTAAGGACAACGCTGTGAGCTATGGAAAGAAAAATTATAGTAACGTTAAGAGATCGGAAGCGGGTGAAGTGGGTGAGAAAACAAACACGGGTTTATGACATCCTAGTCGAAATCAAGAGGAAGAAATGGCTTGGGTAGGGTATGCAATGGGAAGGGAAGATAACAGCTGCTCCTTAAGGGTAACGGAGAGGATTCCAAAAGAAGGCAAGCGTAGCAGGGGGCGGCAGAAAGTTAAGTGGCGGATAAGGTTAAGAAGTATGCGGGGTTACCTTGGCCGCAGCTGGTAAAGAACATGGTTAGCTGAAGAGACACGAGAGAGGCATTTGCACTTCACTGGGCGTAGTCAGGCTGATGGCGGTGATGGTCTATAGCGCCATAAAGGCATGGATTCAGGAGGAGTCACTAAACAATGCTCAACTGGCAGCTTGAAAAGAAGCTTTGAAGTTTTTACACAAGAAACATCATTAACATGCGAGTTTGTCTTCATTCAAATTTGTCTTCATGCGAGCGTTAGATATCCGCCAATATCGCTAATAGCTCTCATGCAGAAGTAAAGAAATGGTGTTTAAAATACGATACAAACAAATCGAAGAAATCAAAGAAAAGAAACATACCATAATTTTTACCTATATTGTTACGGGGAAATACTATTTACATTTATTTACAAGCAATCGGTGAATAGTTCCCTGCGGCGAGCATCAGGAAGCACCAACGCCAGCAGGAAGCACCAACAACCTCTTCTTCGTGCGACCCTTTCACGCGAGAGACTACTTCGACTTCCACTTCCTCTTCGTCGTAGCATGATCCCCGGCGGCAGGAGCGCCGTCCCGGCGTTAGGCCGGTGGTAGAGGAGCGGCGTGGTAGGGCTTGAGGCGCATAACGTGAACAATGTCGGTGGGTGGTGTACATGAAGAGGATGCAGGTGTATGAAGAGCAACTTCATACGTGACATCGGTGACCTGACGCACAACACGATAAGAACCATGGTAGGGAGACAAAAGTTTTTCAGAGAGACCGACGCGACGAGAAGGAGACCACAGAAGAACGAGCGACCCCGGTTCGTAGGTGACATGACGATGGCGATTATCGTACAATGACTTCTGCGCTTGTTGGGACGCTTGGAGCCGAGTTCGGGCGATTTGGCGAGCGTCTTCAGCTTGAGCAATGGCGTCCCGGGCGAAGGCGGTGACGGGACGGTCAGCGGATGGCACGAGTGTGTCCAATGGCAGGACGGCGTGTCTGCCGTATAAGAGATAGAACGGAGAGTAACCAGTTGTGTCATGCCTGGAGGTGTTGTAAGCGAACGTCACATACGGCAAGGCGAGATCCCAGTCTTTGTGGTCGGGGGAGACGTACATAGACAACATGTCTGTTAATGTTCGATTCAAACGCTCGGTTAGCCCGTTTGTCTGTGGGTGGTATGCTGTGGCAATCTTATGCTTGGTAGAACACGAACGCAGGATGTCGTCGACAACTCTGGACAGGAAATAGCGTCCGCGGTCTCTGAGTAATTGACGAGGGGCACCATGTTGTAGAATAAGACTGTGCAAAAGAAAGTCAGCGACATCGGTCGCGCAGCTCGTAGGCAGCGCACGGGTGATCGCATACCGAGTGACATAGTCTGTGGCTACTGCGATCCACCTATTTCCGGAATCCGAGGTCGGGAATGGTCCGAGGAGATCGAGCCCTACACGGTGGAACGGCTCCACAGGCACGTCTATAGGATGCAGAAGACCAGGAGGTGGTGCCGAAGGCTTCTTTCTGCGCTGACAAAGGTCGCAGTTGGTGACGTAATGCCGGACTCTACGGTATAATCCAGGCCAAAAGAAACGGCGCCGTATGCGGTCGTAAGTTCGGGCCACACCAAGGTGGCCAGCTGCAGGCAGGTCATAGAGTTCTGCAATTATAGAAGACCGCAGCTGCTGGGGAATGACTAGAAGGAGTGAGGGCCGGTCAGGACGGAAGTTGCGGCGATAGAGAATGTCATTTTGAGTAACGAAGAGCTGCAGGGAGCGCTTCAAGCTTCCAGAGCTGAGACCCTCGATGATGGTTTGCAAATATGGGTCTTTGCGCTGCTCCTCGGCGATGTTGTGTAGATCAGAAATGCCAAACAGGGAAGGGATATCGTCGGTGTCACTGAGAGCAGGTGGCTCGACAGGGTACCGAGACAGGCAATCAGCGTCTTAATGGAGACGTCCAGACTTGTACACGACAGTGTACGAATATTCCTGAAGGCGTAGCGCCCAGCGGCCAAGACGCCCAGAAGGGTCTTTCAGCGAGGACAGCCAGCATAGGGCGTGGTGGTCTGTGACAACAGAAAAAACACGCCCGAACAAGTATGGCCGGAATTTAGCTACAGCCCAAACCAGAGCGAGGCACTCACGTTCCGTAATGGAGTAATTTCGCTCGGCAGGTGAAAGCAGGTTCAGCGCTGTGTCGTCCATTTCCTTGTCTTTTGTGCTCGTCTTCGTTCGCGCTGTTTATTCAAGTAGCATACGCAACCACGTGGTGTGGGCCCCGGGAGCGTTGAGCCAGCACGGCTCCGATCCCGTAGCCACAGGCGTTCGTGCGGAGTTCAGTAGGGGCCGCGGGATCAAAATGTGCCAGAATCGGGGATGATGTCAGCAGCCGGACAAGCGTGGAAAACGCATTTTGTTGATCAGAGCCCCAGGTAAAGTCTGTGTCCGTCTTCAGGAGGTCAGTGAGGGGACGAGCGATAAGGGCAAAATCTTGAATAAAACGGCGAAAGTAGGAGCACAGCCCAAGAAAACTGCGCACGTCTTTCTGAGAATTTGGGCGAGGGAACTGTTGCACCGCTGCAATTTTAGCTGGATCAGGACGTACACCGGAGGCATCGACGAGATGTCCCAGAATGGTGAGTTGCCGGCGGCCGAATTGGCATTTGGACGAGTTGAGCTGGAGCCCAGCCGTACGAAAGACAGTCAGGATACTCTTGAGACGTTCAAGGTGCGAGGCAAATGTGGGCGAGAAGACAACAACATCGTCAAGGTAGCAAAGACACGTAGTCCACTTAAATCCGCGAAGGAGTGAGTCCATCATCCGTTCGAAAGTAGCTGGTGCATTACAAAGTCCGAACGGCATCACTTTGAACTGGTATAAACCGTCAGGTGTGACGAAAGCTGTCTTTTAGCGGTCTTTCTCGTCAACGGCGATTTGCCAATAACCGGAACGAAGGTCAATGGAAGAAAAGTATTGAGATCCGTGGAGACAGTCGAGAGCGTCATCGATCCTGGGGAGTGGGTAGACGTCTCTTCTTGTGATGCGGTTCAGGTGGCGGTAGTCGACGCAGAAACGCCAACTGCCGTCTTTCTTTTTAACAAGGACGACTGGAGAGGCCCAAGGACTGGGCGACGGTTCGATTATACCCTTAGCGAGCATCTTTTCGACTTCCTGTTGTATCACTTGGCGTTCGGAAGTGGACACCCTATAAGGCCGGCGGTGCAGAGGAGTGGCGTCACCAGTGTTGATACGATGCTTCACAATAGTCGTACGAGCTAAAGGGCGGTCATTGAAGTCAAATATGTCCTGAAAAGATGCCAGAAGATGGGTAAGCGCCTCGGCTTGGTCGGCAGAGAGATCTGAAGCGATCATATCGGCAAAGTGGTCAGGTCTCGAAAGAGCTGTGACATGACCGTCCGGAGAGGACGATACACAATTTGTGACTGCAGAGATCACGTATTCATCGGTAGGGGACAGCGTGGCGAGGCACATGCCTTGAGGAAGCGTCTGGACGTGCGTACTGAAGTTGAGAACAGGTAACCACGCGCTGTTTGCCGAGACTGCGACAACCGTATGGGCAAGGGCAACATTTTTTGTGACGGGCAAATCAAGGACAGGGGTGATGATATACTGGCCGTTAGGAAGAGGTGGAACAGATTTAAACAATACGTAAGTAGCGGCTTCAGGTGGTAAGCGGGTGAACTCGGCAGTACAGAGACGGTGCACAACTGGGGCAGGTGGTTCTGAGAGGTACGGTAGGTCCAACTGAACAACACTTGTAGCACAGTCAATAAGGGCTGCGTGCTCACTAAGGAAATCAAGGCCGAGTATAATGTCATGAGGGCACTGATTCAGAATGGTAAAGAGCACGGTGGTTTGGCGGTCAGAAATCGTCACACGAGCAGCACACAGGCCGAGGACTGGGGACGTTGTGCCATCGGGAACTCGAAGAACGGCTGTAGGAGCAGGCGTCAGTACTTTGCGGAGGCGGCGTCGTAGGTCGGAACTCATCACAGAAATGTGGGCGCCCGTGTCAACCAGAGCAGAGACGGGAACGCCATCGACTTGTATGGTCAGTAAATTGCGCGGGGCACGAAGAACTAAACGAGGATTTTGGAGCCGGGTCGTATCTGCAGCATCACCTCTGGACGCTGCAGAAATTAGTTTCTCTTCGCCGTAGCAATATTTTGGAGCAGATGCTGTAAGATTGCTTCCTCTAATGATCATAAAGTTTAGAAGCAGCAATATACACGGGTCCGCTAAAGTATGCACAAAGCAAGATTAAGAAATTAAGGACGCATGACGTACTGGCGCCTCTGAATACTATGACTCATGCACTTTGTGTAAAAAAGCTCTCACGTGCCATATTTGGCGCATAAATGCATCGCAGAAACGCAAAGTAAATTAACTTTGATGCATGCATGATTCCAAATTGGGCTGGACTGCGGCTTGAAATGCGCGCTCGTGATACTACGCTTTTTATACCAAAGTGAGAAAGTTTGTCCACTGGTTTAATGAAGTCTGTCTTTTTCGTTAGTGCTAGAAACAGTATATTACTGCCGGTTCCGCTATACTTACAGGCTCAGTCTTGTCTGCACAAAGAGATATTCTTGGGAAAGTTCTTAGACGAAAGTTCTTAGACGGCGTAGGGTTTGCCTCATGTGGGGCAGAATCAGGTAAGTACTACCGTCGAACTACTGATGAGAAAATAGTTACAGCAATATGCAAGGCTAGTGCGCAGTTTTAATTGCTTCAGACGAGCCAGCAGTCGAGGCGGGAAAATTTTCGAAAAACTTTGAGATAAAGATGTCCAATACTGGAGAACCGCAAACTTCCGCGGAGGTTAATATATGCCGGTCAGTGGTTCGCTGAACTTCAACACACTTATTTCACTAAATGCTACCTATAAAGCTCCAGTGGCTTCTAGTAATAAAATTGAAGACCTCCGAGACAGCAGTTTTTGACAGCAGCATTCATTCTCGGAATATCCCCGAAATATTGCTCATCATTGTGATGAGAGGAGACAAAAGTAAGAGCGGAAGAACACATTTTTTTCTTCTCGAAAAGCGAAAAAAAAAAAAATTATTTTCTGTGATGCAGCTTTCGCACTGCCGAACGCTTGTCTTCAAGGCGTTCCAGTTGTGTCCTCAAGCCTACCATGCATGATCAGTTATTTTAAGAGCTCTTTGTTTCTTTATTACTTCGGCGTGAACAGCGCTGAGGCACTTTCTAAGCCGTAGTTAGCGCTGCAAAAGTAATGCCAGAAGCTACGTTTAGAGCGGTCAACTCGGATGAATTTATAGTCGGTGCTATGGCTTCCGCCAAACTATTTCTCAAGAAATCGAAGTAGTTTCTTTCATCAAACTTGACCTGTGCATGCAGCAAATACGTTACGCCGATCTAAAACTAGGGATGAATGGCATTTGCCGAGATCTTTCTACATCCGCGTCTTATGCTGCGGTCGAACTGGATAGAAATATTCGCGAAGATAATATTTCTTATATTCCGATTAATTCTCATCGAATAAAACATCACAAGCTGTAAGACACTCGGTCATGATATTGACATCCGTTTGGCGGTCTCGACTGTGGGCACAATACGAAGTTCGCCTGTCTCGAAAATGTTCGGCACAATATTGCTCCAGCTGTCACAGCAACTTCGAAATGAAAGTTGCGTTATGAGGTATTGACATTCACCTCACCATCGCTCCAACCGAGCGAACGTCGGCTGCTGGATAGGCGTCCCTGAAAATGAAAGACGGAGGATTAGCCCTTGCAACAGATGGTGTATTACATTCTGCTTTATTATTAATTTCGATTGCGAGCGCCACACGATGCTATTCACTTGTCAGCATGGATTTTGTTCGACGTTATTAGATGGCAGGATAGCTGGAAGGCGATGTCTCAAATGAACTGGCAGTAGTTCGGATCATAAGTAGAGGCAGTATTGTATTTAGTTTGGAATAAGGCAAAACAATGTCGGCTTAAAGTTCAGGTGCTTACTAAGAATATCAGAACGTCAGCGAAAAAAGTTAAACCTCTCCTTTGGGAAAACGTTCTGAAAAATAATTTTTGAATGACTTCGCTTAAATATCGTTCGCCTCTGTCATACCTGCACTGAGTTAAGTACTATCGCGATCAAAATATCACGTGACTCGTGTTCTCGGGAAAAACAAGCCTTTCTCGCCACCCAAATTGTTACGAGCGGTTAGAGCATGCGCGTCCCCTCGTACCTTGACATTTAAATGTTTATACGCACAGCCGTCTCCCCGTAAATTTTTGAACGCGATAGTACTTCACGAGTGCGACTACAAACATCTCTACTTAGACACTGCCTCAAGTCATTGCTCCGCACTCCATATGTGACGGCGGCCAAGAGCGGCTCCTTTCCAAATTCTATCATCGAATTTCAGATATCTTGGCTCATCTGTGTTTCTGCTGGCATTAAGTTTGTTGCTATCTGGAGCAGAGACTTAAATGGAATACTAGCACACGCCTATTAAGCGTGATTTGAAAACAACGTGCACAAATATGGAAGCCTTGAGCGGCCGCAGTGGACTCTGGGCGACGTTTCGCTTTCCAGAGAACCAATTCTTCGGGGTTTTAAAGTTAGGAAGAGGCCGAACAAATTTACGGTCACTGATAAAGTCGAAGTAAAACATTCCCTAGGGACGAGAGAAGCGAGCGAAGAACAAACGCGTGTGCTTTCAAACTACGAAATGCCTGTCGCACATTCATTATAGCAAAGCTGTGGAACAAGTTATTAAGCGTCAGCAACTGTTTTGCCAGTAACGCACGCACAGGCTAACAAACACACGACACCATGCGTCGGCGGCAGCGATATAGACTTCACCGAAAAGTGCATGTTCCGAGGACACTTACGCCACATAGGGAATAGTAACCGAGAGAAGAACGACATTGCTGAACACGCTCAAACGCACAAGCATGACATCGACTCGAACGATGCCAACGTCTGAGCGGAAGAGAAAGGCCCGCCCTCACGATTACTACTAGGATCAGTGCCATCCAAGGAACCAGAATTATGACTGCAGTGTACCAACGATCATTTCGTTATGCCTTGGGTACTTTAATAAGTGCAGAATATTAATGCCCGCAGTAAACAAGGAGCCCGTGTGCAGTTTTGAAACGTCTTGGAATTTTTTCCTTGACACTGTCTGTCATCGTTCATTTTTTCACTATGTGGTGTCGTAACTGGGGGCGTAAATATGTTTTCCCCGCTTAACCGTGGCTGATACATTTAAAACCACCGACCTCACACCGTGATTGTGAGCGCTGCCGAATGCACGTCGACCACAGAGGGCCTTGCTCTGAAGAGAAAGAAACGAACGATGACACGGGCTCACACAAACAAGGTATTTATTTCTGCAACAATAACATTGCCAGCTAACAAAAAAATACGCAAAGAAATTGAGGTCATACGTCTCCCCCGCAAGGTTACGAGCGAACGTTCGCTCACGCTAGGGCAAGGAAGATGCTCCGTAGCCGGACGGGACGAGTTGAGGGGAATGTCTTCACGAGGCCTCGCCTACTTGACGGAGAATAGAGCGCCGTGCCGAAACATCCGGAGGCGACTAGTTCTGAAGCCAAAAGAAGAGGTGTCTCGTGCACGCGCACAAATCACGCCGTTTGTGGCGCTCGTATCGCTGCGATGCAGGCGCCTTTTCTTCTTAGTTAAGGTAACTAACTAGGGAGGACGCATTGCGGGGAAGCACCCCGAAGGGGATGGAGTAGGGCGCGTCGCCACCAGTGTTATGCGTGACGAGGCAAAATTTTGTCAAACTCTCGTCTAGAAAGGGCCGAACAGCCCTAAAGAAACAATGAGGTAAGCAGGCGCCAGGCGGCAGAATTGTGTGAGGAGAACGTCAGTGCTGTTTACAGATTTATACGCGTAAAAAATCTAGTGAACCTCAAGCACATTGCCGTAGACATGAAGCCTGGATCGCCTGAAACGTCGAGAATACCCCTCGTGCACCTGAAAAGACAAGTCTTGGTTTTATGGGTACCTAACGCATTGATAAATTAGCAAACTGCGTCTGGGCTGCATGGCGCGAGGAAATGGTGATTATAATCTACGGCAGCACCTTTATAAGATATTCTCATATTGTTACAGGTGATAAGGTTTCTACTTATCGGTTTGGGAAGAAAAGCGAAAGATAAGATAAGCAGGTTTGGGCAGAAATATAACCTTCTCCGGCTAAGCTGTAATCGCAATGTGTAAATTGCGCCGAAAATGTAAGCTGGGTAAAGCACAGAGTTTCTTACTATTACCTAGAGGGAAAGCTGGCAGCGCTCCACTTCAGCCACCATGGACGCTCAAAGCATCATGGGCCGGTAAGCTACTTGGTGCGGGTGAGTCGTATGTTTTCGGGAACATGAAGTAGCCCTACTAAGATGTTTCTATCCGAAAACAATGTTCGTGTTTGCGCAGACGACTTCGGCGCGAACGCAGTGTGTAAAAGCCATAGTAGCAAAACCGGAAGAGCACACGACGCCAATAAAAGGCTTTTTCCGAAATGTCAATTAAAAACCTTTTAAAGTGTTTAAGCAAACACATGTTGTTACAAAACATGTTTTTTTTAATGTGCGCCTGTTAATTACCAAATATTACTTTTTGTAGTGTTCAATAGTTGGGCATTAGGACAGCTAGCCATCTCTTATTTTGGGCAAACTTTGCATTTACATGCTTTTCTGCTCATTTGTAGCAATCATTAGACAGGATATTGAATGTTACGGAATTTTTATTATCAAACAGCGTTTATTTTTGCATGTATTTTTGTTCAAACGTTGTAGTTGTGCAGTCGGTAGCTCACCGGCCCATGATGCTTTGAGCGCCCATGGTGGCTGAAGTGGTCTTGAGGGGGCTCCACGCAAACTCCCATAGACGGCGCGCCAGCTTTCCCTCTAGGTAATAGTAAGAAACTCTATGGGGTAAAAGAGGTGATTTTCCCGGCAAGGCCGGTCATCTCGCAATTGCTGGTCTTGAAAGAAAAAAAAAAAATCTTCCGTGTGATAACGGTGAGTGATACCACAAATGTGCCAGTGCGTACCCATATGCAGTACTGGTTGTCCTTTTCGCGTGCACATATGCCGCCTCAGGTTGCGTTCGCTTTTTTGTTGCGCTGCTGCGTAGAATTATGAGGATTGGACGCTTCTGAAGGGTAGACATTATTGTAATGGTGATGAGTTCAGGCCATTTGGAAGATGCAGATGGGTGAGTGGTACGGCTTAGGTTGGTGGATCTGTGGTACGCTCCTTTCGTTGTGCTAGGGACGCCTAGGCTTCAGCTTCACCTGGTCCACGTCGTTGGGTGGAGCATTTATTATGATTTCTTGTTAGGCGCCTTCACACTTCAGTCTCCTGAAAGTTTGTTTAAATGATGGGGTGGTTTTATGTCGCAAAGCTGAACATGGATATGAGAGACTGTGTTGTTTAGGGCTCCGGATTAACTCAGACTTCTTGGGCCTCTTTAACGTGCACTGATATGCTACGAAACAGATAAAATCTTGCATAAAAACTGCATCAAAATGCATCCTTCGTGGCAACTATTCATGTTAAAACTTTATTGTTTCATAAAGTATTATACTCCATACCCTACTCCTATCTCGGGCGCCGTCGGGTCCTCAGAGTGGAGCATTGAATAAGATTATGCAAAGCAATAATGAACGTGTAAACGAAGCTAAGTAAATGAATGCTTACTGGTTTAGGAAAAATGACCCTTGACTTTAAAGGATCACTTTAGCAACTGATACAGCGCACATGCAACGAAGTCACCACTGCGGAAGTATTCTTGCTCATATAACGTATCTGCTGGGGTATAAGTTGAATTTTTTTATTTCTTAATATCTTGATCCTACTTATATGCCTGTTTCTACACGGCGGCACAGCGCTAATACAGTGGCTGTATCGTTTGCTCACAGTCGAAGAACTTTCCTGCTTTGTTTACACTTCCTGGTAATTTAAGACATTCAAAACCTTTTAGTCTCGCTGAAAGCGAAACACTACGCCTGACGTCATTTGTTTCGTCACCAAAACTGCGACATCGCAGTGTAAATCACTCTTTCGAGCTGAAATCTGGAATGAAATGAAATATCTCATACCTATTACGTGTATGGTCTACCAATTTAGTTGCTCGCAGATTCCTGGAAGTCCGTGTCCGTGTGCACATGCAGTCCCCTGTTTCGTCTCGCACTACTTTGCCTGCCAGCGTACTCGTAGCGGTCATAACGAAACAAGATATTTCTGGGGACTTGATCAAAGTAGGGCACCACGCCACTCTGCGCAATGCGGCCACGCACTCTCTTTATAATCCCGCTTTGACTAACTGTGCGCAAGAATTTTTCTCTACAACGAATGGCAGGGCACTATTATGACCTCAACATCATGCGTTTCCGTATAATTCGCGATTACAAAACAGCGCTCTTGGTGAGCACTATTATTAAAGCGAATATACCGTACAATTCTTCCATTCTGAAGCTTCCTTCAAGTCACACTAGACACGCTGACAACAATAACCTCAATTTACCCACAACACACAATGTAATCGGACGTAGAAGCATAGCATTTGTCAGCGCTAAAGTTTGGAATATCATCCCATTCAGCATTAAGTCCATCTCGAACATTGCACCTGCTCTAAAAAAGTGCATGCTATCAGAACAATACACCTCCCCTTATTGTTGAATTGATTATTTTTATTGCATTACATTAGTTATATCTTTTGTATGTTCAGCCTTGTTCAACTGCCTAGATTTGTAACAAGTTTGTAATGGATCCGAAACTAGCCACTGGCTAAGGATCCAGATGCCTCATTAACCGTGAACTTTGTATATTTTTTCTGTGTAATAAACTTGAATTGAATTGAATTGAATTGAATTTCGAACTGTACGCTTCCGTTACTATGAAGGCCAACCCCTAACAACTGCACTTATGGCGTTGCTAGGGAGTATTCACGCTTCCCAACATTTCTGTAAAAGCAGGCACACGGAAGTCTCTCGGCATGAGTGTGAGCTCACCGTTGCATGCGCGCGCGAAGTTTCCTGCCTTCGATTTTCACTAGTAATTGATCCCTGCGCCTGCGTCTGCGGCACTCATCGCCGCTGCTCAAATCCCCTCATATGTTGCTCTACACCCTCGCCCTCTTCTTCCACCCCTCCGTTTCCCTTCATCTAGCAGGATTTGTTTTATATTTCTTTGTGGTCGCACTATGCATCGGTTTCGTCCTCCATGCTCTCGCTCGTTGTCTCGGCTGTGTTGAAATTTATGCACCTCGGCGTGAAGACGGCATCAGTCAATCCCGCCCTAAGTTGCATGACTGTCGCCATAGCAACCACTGTCGATTTACTGGGGATCACATTCTGCTTTTTTTATATTCCCTTTTTATGCATGTAGAAGTAAGAGATGTGTTGTCCTCAACTTAATGCACATTAAATGTTCCTGCGCAATTCTTGGTGTTATTTGAACACAGCCTTTGTCCAGAGCACACTAAATCATTCGTTCAATTTGCACCACATGCACTGCGCATTAGAAGCGCTGACCTACAAGTGAATTCTAAGCAGAACTCAAATATGAAGTGTAGCGATGGGAAGAATGCGTGCGGGGAAGGAGCTGACGCATCAGGTTGGTGAGTGACCTTTTGGAGTTAGCCTAAGCCGAATTCTACCTTCGCATATACCTGAAGAACACAATACGCTGTTCGTACTAACAAACTCATCATCATCATCATCAGCCTGACTACGCCAACTGCAGGGAAAAGGCCTCTCCCATGTCTCTCCAATTAACCCTGTCCTTTGCCAGTTGAGGCCACCGTATCCCCGCAAACTTCTTAATCTCATCCACCCACCTAACTTTCTGCCGCACTCTGTACGCTTGCCTTCTCTTGGAATCCACTACGTTATCTTTAAGGACCAGCGATTAACTTGTCTTCGCATTACATGCCCTGACCAAGCCCATTTCTTCTTATTGATTTCGACCAGGATGTCATTAAAACGCGTTTGTTTCCTCACCCACTCCGCCCGCTTCCGACAAACTCAGTTATGCAGAAATGCTCGCATACCCTAGCCTCAGTGCATTTCCTATCTCTGCCTCTGAGTCGGTATTGAGCACCACTGAAGTGTAACGTATTTTTTTATTTATATCTGGTATTGTATTTTTTTTCATCCACTGTTTGCAATGCGACCAATTTCAAAGGGTGCTGTCAACCATACCGGCTGCTTGAAGTGCTTCATTCGTTTCTCCGTACAAAATAATCCCGATGTACTTTCTGAGCATGAGAAAAATGTGATAGGGTATATTACAGTTCTGAATTTTACTTGAATAGCACGTCTCTTTTTCATCTACAAGGGTTACAATTTACTGTTTGTCAAAAGTTATCAAATCCGAATGTCGATTAATGCTTGTCAAAAGTTATCAAATCCGAATGCCGAATACGCACGTTTTTTTTTGTTCTTTAGATGGCTGTGGAAATTCAGAAACGGGGGATCACGTGAGGAATGCGGCTTATCTGAAATCAATTGGGGCACTGAGAGCTGGATGCTGAAGGGTGTAAGAAATCATTATACACATAATGAGTATAGCATTTATGGAGAATGAGTAATGCACGGGTCTAAGCAAAAGCTTTTTAAAGGTTAGTTCTCGGTACAGTCATTTCAGGGTAGGTATGTGAAAAATTTGTACGGGATGTACAGCTTTGATTCTGGCAACTGGAACATTTAACAAACCTTTTCATGTGTTGAACTTTCTGGACTGCAGGCAAAAAGCACGCAGTAGTGCGTATCGCAGGTCGATGATTATGAGGATGAATTTTTATGGCGGAAGGGCATCTGTGGCCGAAGAGCGCCATGGCACAGGGTGTCTTCCTGCAATAAAGATCGGACGAAACACCTATTTCCGAAGCATTTCACCCTAAATAAGCCTAACACCAGGCTAGGGGAAAGCTTATAGCCACTGTATCACCGGTGGATACCCGGCGGCGCTGGGGATTCAACCCTGCACCTTTTGCATGTGAGGCTTCGCGTATCATTGCTGACTTGTATCAGACGTTCTGTTTGTCGTCAGATTTACGCTCACAAACAAGGTGCGCTGCGGGAGCTGTCCAGCGACAAATAAGAGGCTACTATGTGGCAAACACAACCCTGGTTAGTGACTCGAGTTGTTTTGCTGAATTCTCCTTTCATTGCTTTTCTGCAGCTCTCATCAAGCTCCTTTCACCATCTAATGGACCACGCTCGTTTTACCTATTATTTGCCTATATTTAAAATTGCACATATAGAGCTAAATTTTTATTTCCCTTTAAAATACACCTTTCTTGAAAATTTTGTTTGTGCATATATCTTGATTACTGCGCGAAAACGTTGCAATCACTATCTTTATTATTGACGGATTTAAAGGATTTGAATTATTACTGGCAAGTGGACGCATTTTAGACTTTGTCGCAGCCGCGTGTTTGTGGAGTCCTTTCTCAGGAAACTAGAATGCTGAAATAAACAATAGCAAGCAGATGTATAGGTAAATAGCTGGTGATTTTGTGGAAGAAAAAGAACAAGAAAAAGCTCACGTGTTTTTCGATGTCAGTGAGCTTTACGGAATTGTTCTTTTTTTTTGGAACATAGGCGTTCGGCGAAACCATAATTTATAGACACAAAGTACTCCGATATACCAGTATGCCGCATTATATCGGTCGGTGTACACGCGTTCCCATTCAATCTGTCAAATGTGTGCGCAGAGATTAACAATTTTTATCGGGCAGCGCGAGTTCGTAGGCAGTTTCCCAATAACATGCTATGTGTGTTGAACCCAGCAAGTGTATTTGGGCTCTCACCTCTGCTATGTCGACCCTCTGAGAGCAGTTTCGGAGATTTTGGAACGTTTGCACGACCACGCGCCCCACCCGATTACAGCAAAGATTGCACGAACCGAAAAGATGCGGGCAGATAAAGGGTGTCGGGACGACTTATCCCGTCTTTCCCCTCATTGCACCTTCTGGCCATAAAATTTGCACGGCGCCGAAAAAATTATGGTATGGGCTTATCAGGAAAATAATAGTATTGACATAATAAATCAGCCAACGTGGGAGGGCTGAGAGGCGGCCCTGTCCAGCTCGGACCTCGAGGAACAACGAGCCCTCGTCGCCAGAGCACGGGCAGCGGCTTTTACCAACGATGTCCCGGACTAGGGACCCGATCAGCCTTCCCTCAATCTAAGTCATTGTGGCTTTAAATAAATGTTCTCATCCTCATTACACCCCAGATCGCACACCACCTGAAGACGACGAAGGCAGCACAAGCCACGTGCAAAAGGTGGTCACATGATCACGTAGCGCAACCACGCGTGGGTCGCACTAAGGCTCACGTACCGTAGCTAATCTGCAAAATCCATTGCTGAAGCAAGGTTTTCTGGCCTGTCACGTCTTCTGAAGCTCTGAATGGCATTCGGGAAGCGTGGGGAAAGTAAACATTCTTCAAGCATTGTGGTTTTCTTTATATATTTCCCAGTTTAATTTGCGGAAACATTGCAGGCAGCTATATGCTTGAAGAATTGAAAAAAAAAAAAAAACAGCGCAACGGAAGACGAGACAAGAGAAGGACAAACACCAGAAATATGCCCAGAGCATTAAAGCTCTTTGCGGCATTTACATTCTGTATATGTGAAACGTCAATATTAAAAACTATAACAAGGAAGAAAACTTGCTTAGTCCATCTAAATGTGGCTACAATTTCTTAAGCGTTATAGAATTATAGAATTCTGTTATTCTGTTATTGTAGAATGAAAATGTAAATTTACAGTAGGAATTTTTGTCTTTGAAATACTGCTTCGTTGTGCGGCGTTTATAAGGTTATTCCTGTCTTGAACTCAAAATAAAACGTAGCTACCAGGGTTCTGCGAATCCCACTACCTACTCTGGGTCAGAACAGTGAGTGAATAATATAATGCGCGCGCGCCACAGCAGAAATCACTCTCGTTCTCTCTTTATCATGCTGGCACCCTTCGATTTGCGGCCACGGCCCCGGAAAACCTCTCGAGATCATCGGGTGCGCACCAACGCACCCCGATGTCAAGGGAGCAGAGCCTTGGCGGCAACGCTCCTGCATGACCTCACGCTTCTCCAGGTTTGGTCATCCCAAGGATCTGCGCAAAACATGCAGAAATCAATGTTTGTAGAATATAGACTCCACGGAGGTTCGCAGTGGGAGCACAATGATGAGGGCTGAAACTTTTATTTCTTTTCTTACTGTCCATAAGTAATAAAGTCGACGCTTCTTATCTTTGACATTTTTACCTTTCTAAATTTCTTTTTTTTTCAACGTTGGAATTTAGGATCATCGCGCAAGTTATCATTAAATCAGCATATATGTGGCCTAATTTCTTGAAGATAAAATTAAAGATTTGGTGATTTATTCAGAAGGTTGAAAAAATAAAATTATTTTACGGGCTAAGAAAGTGAAATATACGGTATTCCTAAATTCTTAACCCTCGCTACATGAATTTAAAGATACAGGCCCTCAATTTCAAACGAAATATTGCCTCGGAGAAATCAAAGAGAAACAAGAGAGGACGAATGTTTGAGAAAAAAGGTTCAAGTTGCGGAAAGGCAGGCAGAAAAATAACTCGCAAGAACGCGCCACCAAGCAAGACAAGGCACGGCACCATAAAAATTGCCAGCGTTAGTCCACGTCCTTGACGGAAATGGTGACGAGCGATGCACTGGGAGGTTATCCGGCAGGGCGACGTCGCAGAGGCTGAGAGAGGCCGCGCGCAGTTACGTCCATCGGGCAAGCGACGTGGTCGGTGTCCTATACTACAAGAAACCACAGAAGCTCCGCACAAGAGCGCATCATTCATATCTGGAAGCGCAAGGTCGCGAAGGCGGCTGGGTTGGCGGCCCGGGCCTGATAGGTGGCCCGGAGTCTGGTAGCTCGGGGTGTGACGAAGGCTCGAAGACCTCACGTCTTTGGCGACTCAGGGCGATGAGAGTAGCTTGAGTCTGGTGATTCACACTCGTGATGGCGGCCCAGGTCTGGGGACCTGAGACGTGACCACGGCTCGGCTTATTGAAGTGGACGTCGGCCCACGAGGGACAAGAAATAAAAGTCATATGCTTCGCCCGAACGGCTTCCCGATATTCTGCCGCGCAGGTTACGGTTGCACCAAGTTCCACCCCTGCGCCTTGTCCTCTTTTTTATCTCTCCGTCGTGCAGACAAGGCTGTGTAGCGCTCACCCCTTACACTGATACACACAGTCTTTTAGAGCTTCAGTCAATGGCTAAAAAAAAAAAAAAACATGAGGCAGGAGCGTCATCATCGAACTGAAGCAACAGCGCAAATGGCGAAAAAAAAAAGAGAGTGAAATGACTACTGCGATCAAATACGGAATCGTAAAAAAATACAATGTGCATTGCGGAGACTCTTAGCACGTTGCGATTCGTAAACACACCGATCACTTTGAGCACTTTGCTTTGGTTCTTGAAAAAGACTTTTGTTGTAACACACTGTTTCTGCCGTATCCCTTTTCACCTGGTCTTGTGTGTTTTGAGCTGGTAACGCGCGAGTTCCAGCTTAGGAAAACTGTTAGGTAAATTAAGCCGCGCTGAACGTGAAGAGTCGGATAAGATTGGTGCTGGTTTACTTGGTGCTTTTTACGCGTCTGCTTCAGAAGAGAGGGCTATATATGTCGCTTTCCCCTTATTAAACAGTCGTAGTAAGCGTCCGTGTTGTGCACTTTTTTGTGTGTTTTCTTTGCGGTGAAAACCCCGATAATGTGTATGAACATTGAATCTGACTGAATAGGCAGCGTGTAAGAAGCTTTAACGTCCTGCGTTTTTTTTTTTTCTGTGGTGAAGTTATTTCCTCACAGTCGCCCTACCGACTTAGTTATTTTGCTGGCGCGGACCCGAAAAACGTGGGTTCGGTCTTGGCCGTGTTCGACGGGGGCGGAACGCTAAAGGCCGATGTACTGTGCGATATCGGTGCCCATTAAAGAACCCAGGTGGCTGAAATAATCCGCATATGGCGTACCACACAGACTGAGACGCTTTCGGATGTTAAATCCTCTAAAACCTAATTTTGCTCCTTAACGAGGCTCGTTACATGAGGTATAAACTTACAATATTGTAATCTAAAGCAGCTTTGCATTGAAGCCTTTGCTTGTCTCGAGGAAGGCACAATTCAAAGATTTTGTAGCTCCCTTTAACGACAAGTTATAAGTTCATTGTTTTCTTTAGAATCATTCAGCTAGATTCTCTGTTTCATATACTCGTACTTTTTCATTCATGAAGCCTGACCAGAAACAAAAGAACTTTACAAAAGCAACAGTGCAGATTTACAATAGGGGATCGGAAGCCGGGCCAGAGTGGTTACCGGATATACCGTGAACACTGCTTCACTCACGAACCGTCCAGCATGGGTTAGGGGTTTATGTTCAAACAGTAGGAAATTGAGTAAAGTAGGTAACATCCATTTCCATCCTTTCTTGAGCTCGCTCAAGAAGAAAGCGCGTTATTGTTCAAATGCAAGCCCGAGTCTGCCGGCACTGCCATATCCATGCACTTGAATGCCAATGGTTTTCATAAGTGCTTCAGAAGCAGGCGTAATAACGCCCGAAAAAGTTATGTTTTCATTGTATTTTGTTCAAGCGTGAAAAGTAAAATGAAATGTGTTAAACATCAAAAGACGTCGATGATGCACATTCTTAGGTGTGCTCATCTCGCCGAGCACCGACTCAGTTCGCAGGCCTAGATCCGTTTCGTAACGCTTTCGTTAACTGAGGTACCTCGAAAACTCCATCTGTGGCTTGTCAGTTTTTTCTAAATCTTCTCGCTCTTTCACACCTTTACATTATGCGCGATCAATTCTTCCTGTGTTGCAAAATGTATGCGTTTCTATCACTTGGGAATTTTGAGCTGACCGCGAAGGTTTTCCGACCTTCTTGTCGTAACTTTCGGAATAAACTGCACTTTCCCTTTTTCTCACCCTCCCGTGTAGAGCAATAAGTCTTTGCATTGAATAACGCGCGAGAAAATCTGCAAACCGAATGAGATATTGCTGGCGAAACGAAGCTCAGTGGAAGCAAATTGCAGGCAGCTATGCAGATTGGGAAGAACCCAGAGGAAGACGTAGAGATCCAATTGAGTTTCTGGTGCAATCTACACCCTCGAAGCCATCGATCCAAACACGTGCCTCGCCGAAACGTTTTTCACTTGCAAACCCAGAAACTGCGCCTCGCATCAACTTAAAGAACAGGTGAAAGAACTTCGAAACTTCATATTCCAAAAAAATAAAATGTTCCGAAAAAAATACTTCAAACACCGCTTCGAGTTAAGAGCACTGAAAACAGAGTCGGAAGCTCTCAGAGGAATGGCAAGTTTGTGTGCGAAGCAAACTTCAGAGACCACCCCAAACTCAATTTCACCTCGGTCGAGTTTTGCTCATGATCCCAAGGGGTGGAGGAACGGGGAAGAGGGGGGGGGGGGAGGAGTGGTAGGTGCATGAACACCCTTCACTCAGCTTCACGATCCATGGCGCCACACGGGGTTATCTCCTAGTCCGAGGAATACCCACCGGGTACTGCTGGGGGTCGGTTGTTTTCGCGGGAAGGAGATATATATATATATATTCTCAGTGAAAACAGAGAGTTACAGGAATCAGGTAACGGGGAGATCAATTCAGGAATAAAGTTAGATGCGCTTTTTTGTTCGCTTTTTCCCACTGCAGATAGGTTTCCTTAACGTGTTTAGCTAGTCGTGCACCTTCAAGATACACAAGCCTCGAGGCGCTCGCTGATTTTGTACGCAGCAACGAGTTCCTGGGTCACAGTTCGAAACAAATTTTCCTGAACTTTTTTTTGCTGGAAACATGATAACCTTGTTCCATTCTGGGCGACATCTATCAGCGAGAACGCTGGCCGAACTCGAAATAAAATTTGCATGAAAGCATGAAAGTTGTGCGAAATGGAAACCTGGGCTGAGTCAATTTAATCTTGAAGCTACGCGCCTCTTGGATGAAACTGAATTTTGACGACCGTCTACGTGTTCAGAAGGGCAGAAGCATAAAATTAACTTTTACGAGTATATTTAGGGTAATGCTTATTCTTAGTCGATATGCTGCGTTCAACACCTACATGTGAACTCATTCTGTCCTCTTATTACCTTTTAAAAATTTCATTTATAGTGGCGATCAGTCACATATCCCAAGGTGTAGGAGCAGTTGCACTTTCCTTCGATGCTACGTTTCATTGACGTGCTTGTTGCTACGTAGGTCTCTTAATAGTTAAGGCTACATATTATTAGTAAGACTTCAAAACAGCGGCGTTGTGTGAAGTGGCTTCAGGATGTCAGCAGCAGTCAGCCGTTGTAAGTGATGTTCAAAAAATACATTATCTTGCCGAAGTCACATGAAATACCTAGTGTTACGAGAAGTTGAAGTTGTTCTCAAGAGGACATAAAATCACAAAAAAAGACGTCCAGTTGTGGAAAGCCCTTTTGCTCGACTACCTGATCAACCACGGGCGATTTCGGACACATACACAAAACTAAATCTGCAAATATAAGAGGAATAATTAGTCAGCCGCTCTAAAAGTATTGTGAAATGACCAGATTGTTGCAAACTTTACACAATGCACGAGTTCCCAAATTACCATGCGGCCAAAGGCATAAATAATAAGAGGGGAAAGCGAATATATATAGGCTCCAGTTTGATATCTATATCGAGCATTCTGGCCTTTATCCAATCTGTCAGGGAATCCCTGCAGCCTTGCAGTACGAGTTATTACGATACTTTTAGTTGTAGTACAAATTTAGATGTCATACAAATTGGATGAATGTTATCCAGAGCATAGCTCAAGCTTAATCTCTTAACGCGAAAGCGTTAAACCCCCGTTGGCCAGGAAATCCGGCATCGGCGTTGTGAGCGGAAAAACATGAGGATAACTGCGGCAGGTAGAGCCCAGAGCGCAACCTATAGGAGGCAAATGGGCCACCTCCATCACGTGACCTTTCGCTGTCGTCAACCTACCCGTCGGATAGTAAGCAAATTGCCGACCGTGGCCAATGACAGTTAAATTAATTATATGTTGCTCGTGAGGATCAACATGGGCCGCACAACGACCACCGCTGGGAGCACATGCTGAGAGCTTAAGTAAGGTTGGTGCAGCGCGGTCGGCGAAACTCGCGGAGATATGCTGCAGTAAAGCTCTCGTCGCTTGAAAATGTGCTCCGTAATGTCAAATTGATCTTGCAGGTAGTGAAGTTTCATTACCTGTTTTTTATTTCACACTGCGCCTGACGTACGTCCTTGTCCCCAGTGAATGCTTGCGCACTCTGTGTTTCACTTTTATTTTCGCTTCACCGTTGCCAAACTGTATCAATTCTTTGGGAATTTACTGCTGTCCTTGTTTTTCAAAGTAACTCAAAAGGCAGCGTACCGAAGTGCGGAATGACTCGAAGCCTAGTTTCCCCCCCGAACCCTTTAACTTCCATCAGTGTTTGCGCGGCACCTCGATCCGGGCATGTTCTTTCAACATCCCCATCTCGGTCAGCAGCGTATCAGCCCAGCGTGTGTACGCGGCCTGCTGCCAAGTCTGAAAGCGTTCTTTTGTCAGCGTCTCTGTTCGGGATCATTTTGGGAGCCATTTTTCTTTCTGCCTTCGTTCATCGCCCCGTGGCGCCCTTAATCGTTTCCTTCAGAACTTCTCCTCCCACATCGTAGCACTGATTCTGTTACGATGTTTCCCTCCTCCTTCGGCGTCGGCTCCTCCGCTTGAGGCAATTACGAAGTCGGCGTTTCTCTTCTGCGAGACGCCGCCAGCTGTGACTTACGGCTACGCTATTGCATGGCTGCTCCCGAGCAAAGGTCTTGGCGGCCAACCAATCTTCTTATCGTGTTTGCTCAGGCAGCTTATACAAACCAATAAAGGGACAAGTTTTATGGTCTCTCTGTTCTAGTCTGCACCCTTTCATGTATCTTTCCCCCTCGCTTTTTGTGGGTGTTGAAAGTCTACTTTTCTTTTTTTTTTTTTTGCTTTGCTCCGGAGTTATCGACATATGTATACGTGAACCGATAGCTTCGTATCGGGTCGGTTCGTAATCGTTGGATATCCGGGAAGCCCGACGGGCAGCAAGCGCTAATAATGGCAAAATCGATTTTGTGTTGTTAAAGTGTGGAATATTGCGATATAGAGTTTCCAGAGCATCACTTGGCTTTGACGGTGTGGTGAAAGAAGTGTGGATCGACCGAATATTCGCGTCTGGCGGGGCAATAAAAATGTCCTTGCATATTATTTTGAGAAGACGAGATGGGTGTAAACACGAATCACGAAAAGCGTTATTAAAATGGGTCCATGCAGTTCTCGGGCTTTTTTCCTTTTTTGACAGGAAATCTCCGTTGACAGGCATGCGAGTAGTGATTGTGTTTGCCTGCTCTGTATCCGTAGATTTTTTTTGATAATCAATTGTGGCTGAACAGTTGAAATCTCTTTCACGCATAATTTGCGCGAAAATGAATGGTGGAATAAATTGCACGGAAGAAAATTTGAAGAAGAGAACAATGGACCTTGTGCGACATAGACAAGATGAAAATACGGAAGGAATCAGTTCGTTTAAAAACAAAAGAACTTTTTTTTCAAAACAATAAAAGGTGGTACTCACATTATCCAGAATTTACTTTTCATTTTGTATTTTCAGTCCGAGTTTTGTGCTGTTGATTCTTCTATGCCTATTGTCGAATTGCCGAAAGCAACTTTCATAATGATATGAAAGAATATTCACTCCAGCAGTTTCCAACTTTATTTTCTTTCAATGCTTTCATGCTTTCAGTTGAGTCCTTGTCTTCACCTGCAGTTACTTAAAAAAATGGTCATGTCACTGATTCCGCACTAGACTGGAGGCTTTATTTTTAATTATTTTTTAACCTTACTGCGCAGTCTGTCTCAAACACTTCACTCACACATACATAAATTTTCTCCTGCCTTTGGGTGCGCTGCTCTTACATTTCGTATCATGCCTTGAGAGCCCAGAAATGCTGTCTCCTTTATAGGGATTACTGACAATAAAACAAGCCATGTATTTCCTCTTACACACAGACTACCTTGTTTTGTCAAATTTAATTCTCAATCCCGTACTAATTTGATACCTCCACTACAAAATGTTCATGCTTATAAAATACAAGCTCAAAAATCTATTACAAAATGACCTTTTCGCGCCAGGTACGCTTTTGCTTAGGAAAAACTTGTACAAATCAGTGTTTGCAGTTTTGGCTAGACGGTATGGCGTATCCTGTAAACCACTGTAGCTACTTTGAACCAATGCAGCATCACCCCTCCGCCGTTACCCTGAGGTAAATGCACAGTGGACTGCAACACTCTCAGTGTCGTGCGTTGAGTCATCCGCTACGATCTCTGTTTGAAACCTAGCCTAAAGTACAAAGATAGAGAACACTACATAGATGTCAAGATTTCCCCCTAACCGGATTAAATCGGGCTCCGTTGTAAGAGCTGGTGTGATGATGTGTAGGGGAGCTACACAGACGCGTGCTGGATTCAGACTTATTCAGAGTCCTCAGCATTAAAGCATTATATCATGCGCATCGCAAAGAAGTCCGTCTACATTCTGGCTAGTCGGTATTTAGTAGCCTAATGAATGCACACTAAGAAATTGCCTTAAATTTAAGCTCATTTTACAAATGTGCAGCAACCGGCTATTTGCATCCCGATGTGTTCTCATGTTATCAGAAGGTGATATTCGTTGACATCGAATAATTGCTGCCTTCATTGTTGCTTGAGGGGCGACTGTGAAGAAAACAATGGTGATCTAATCAGTTATCTTGCAGTGACGGTTTCTTTTTAGCGTACTCTTAAGCGTTTAAACACGCTTTCATGAGTTCCATTATGTATTCTTAACAAATCTCTGTTATACCATGTTTCAACGATAATTACGAGCCTCTGCATTTCTGTGATCCTAAAAAAAAGCACCTGCTCATTCTCGATCCTACTTCGTAGGTAGTTTTTTTTTTCGTAGGTTAATGAAAGTTCTTTTCAGGAACGTAATGAAGGCTGCATGTCTTCGAGCGACGGTGTAGCTTCTAAATTTTAGTCTTGCTTTCTCCCACCAAATTTTTTTCCACAAAGTTACTTTTTTTTCGCTATAGAGAAGACCTCATGTATCTGTTTCCTGCTTGACTTGTAGATGATATCGGACCTTGAGCTTTGCTTGGGGTATATTTTCGCTTTTTCTACATGAGTACAGATTATCACAGGCCGTTTCCGGTAGTAACCAGAAATTAGCTTTAAAATGCTGGACACAGGGGTTAAAAGAATAAAAATTAATAGCACGCTCCTCCTGGCAGAGTGAATATTTCGGGAAAAAATATACGCAGCAGGTCTTTAGCCTCGAAACTTGCGTGCCTTTATCATGTATCTTTTTATTATTTTACGCGAGCAGGCTTAACGATGTACGCCGTGGCAGAAAAGTTAACCGAGCGCGGGCTTAATTAATTAACCGTAATTTCCTCGTAACTGCAGCGTGTAATTGGTTGAATGCTGCGTATATAGACTGTTGAATTTTAATTTTGATTTTAGTGTTCTGGAGCGTCGCTTGCCAAGAAAATGCCAGAATAACGGCTTTTCGTATTGACTCATTTAGCAATGCATGGCGCTAATAATGGTTAGAGGACTCTGCAAGCGAAGGCATTCGTTGCGCCAGTTCGCGTCTTTTGAAATGTAGAGGTAACGGCTTCATTTTCTGGCAGTCTCCGAGAGAAAATTGTCCAACACCGAATACCGAAGCTTCAGCCTCTCGATTAGTTAAGATGCTAGCAGAAATAATATGAAATCAAACGCACATGACCAAGTACCGCAGTTTCTGGCTTACAGTGTCCACAAGCTCTGTGGTTTGCAGGGCTCAATATTCGTTAAAATTTTTTTTTTCAGTGATCCTCGGGGAGCGTTACAAAGTTCGCATCTGGTAGATAAATTTTATGCGTAGCATATTGCAGTCACTCAGTTCAGCCCTTGGGCGCGGCCGGGCAGCCACCAAACCACGTGACGGGACGTCACGACAGCCAGAGGAAAAACCGTAGGTAAAGATGATGGAGATTCTTGGTGAGAATTGCAAAAACAGTAAACAAGGAAAACAAAAGAAAAAATACAGAAAGAAAAAAAATAAAAAACAAAGAAAAGAACGGCTGACCATGGTGGCGGTTGCCACCGCCCCGTTTCAAAGGGGGCGCTCCTATCCATCCATCCATTCATCCATACGTCACGGAGGAAAAGCTGCTGAGAAAATCGAGTGCCGCCAAGCAATACCTCGCGCAAAAAGACCGCGCAATATGCAACGCATTCTTGGCTTAACCAAGCTAAGCCTGGGCATTTTTTTTTTATTCGATTGCGTTAAGCACTTTATGGGACAAAAAAAAAATACGTGAAGACGGCGTCGTGTATCACATAATTCGCTGATTGGTAGTTTGATGTAATGAACTACGGGACATGGCCCTGTTGGCAGGTGCGCTGGCGGTTGGCAGATGAACGGGTCACGTGACACGGCAGCACGCTTTTGGTGGGCTCGCTGGCACCTGCGCTTTGTTGTGCGCAGACGATAGAAAGTTCACCGTACGAGTTTGGAGTGGAGCCCGAATCAACGCCGCGTGATCTACCGTAGTGGCAAATTCCCGCGTGCGCAGAGCCGACCACGGAAGCATATGACTGAAGTTCGAGTATCGGCGACTGCACAGGCTTAGCGTATGCGGCGAGCAGCAATGGTGGGGGAGGAGAAGCAGGACCAGCTTATTTCAGACTCCAATGCAGTCGCATTCGCTACATGGATTCTCTACATTTGTTTTACAGACCTCTTGGTTTCAGTGCCTTGTTTCAGAATAATTAATATAGGCCCTATCGTTCGTGTAACCTTCTGAAGGTCTTTCTGCCACTGTTCACAAAAGTGGCGGCAAGAATATAACGTCCCATGAAAGCGTTCAAATGTAGATGTCCGTATCCTGCAAATATCTGCCCGCGTAATGACGAACACGTAAGTGAGTACCGAATATATTCGGGACTATAGCGTATTCGATAAAGAAGCGGTTAGTTGAATAAATTTGTTGAATAAAAAGCAAGGCATGAGCTCAGGATGCAGCTATTACAGCTATTTTCTCTTCATCTGGTTGCCGTGACTTTCTCAGCTTTCGTCCTCATGTCATAAAATCTAGGAGCACCAAAGACACGTTGAAAAATTCTCTCAACGCAGTCCGCGGTAATCCTGCGTTTAAGGAAAGTAATATCGGTTGCCGCGATCTACGCGAGATCAGATTTCGGCAGCTTTTTGGGCAACTATTATACGTTCAAGCACTGAAGATATATGTTAAAATAACACTCTTTTCATGTCCTCCGTAGAAGTTTAATAGAATTTACTGTAACACCAAAATCATTCAGTATATTTCAGATGAGGCACTTGAATCTTTCGAACAAGTAATCAGTACACATCAGTTGTTTTTATATTTAGTAAAAGGATTGCGATTGGTGCATACCCAGGTTTTATTAAATGTTTGGGAAAATATACTGTTTACATTTTCCCATTAAGAACATTTTGATTATCTAAAAAGGTAAAAACCGATGGCTTACTTCTGTTCACCTAGGCATGATAAGCAAGAAAAAACCTTTTACATGCATTGTTTAAACTCGCGTAAGTTTCATGCGCTGAAAGAATTCAGAGCTCCTCTATATAAATTAAACAATGAATGTCGACGTGCGAGGACTGCCCATTTCGAATATCTATTGCTTGCTTGCTTAATAAAGTTTTCCATCCTTCTCTCCATTAATGTGCAGGAGAAACTCCCGGAAGCCACTTGTAAAGCAACCAACTGGGTTCCAGGACCTCAAAATGTAAATTCAGCTTTTGATAAGATGATATTTAATAACCGTGAGCTCTCTGGCCAAAGGCTTCCTGATCACTTCAATAAGGAATTTGTCGATAGTGTCATGTCAGATCGGAACGTCCAATTTACAACGCCTTTAATCAATAGCCCTGCAGACTGTTTCGTTCGCCACCCAGTAACCGAGGTAGAATTGTGTAAAACGTTCATGCAGCATAATATAATAGCAAAAACATTAAAAACTTCGAAAGAAAGCTCATAAAGTATGTTTTATAGCCCATCATTCCTGTTCTCACGTATTTTTTTTAATTTGATTATTGAAATTTGCGAATTTTCTGACGCAGTGAAGAAACCATGAGTAATGGTCATCCGCAAAGGCGGCGACAGACACGATGCTATGAATTACAAGCCAATATCCGTAACTAAATTTTTTATCAAAAGGTATAGAAAAAATACTGCCTTTCATACACACAAAAAGGTTTTGATGTGATGAGGCTTTCTGTGGTGCCCAATTCGGGTCCAGAAAGGGCTGGTCGATAGAGAATGCCAAGCTAACACTTAAAAAAAAGTCATCGAGACTATAGAGAATAGACCATTTATTGGCTTCTCCAAGGCATTTGATTCACGAAATTTTCTTGTATAAACTGTTCCTTTATTGAATTCTAAGAACGCAACTTGACCTCATCCGATCATACCTTCGCGAAAGAAGGGAGTGCGTGCACATTGGTAACACGCAGTCCTCTTTTCAACCCATACAAACCGGGCCTTAACAGAGCAGTCTTATAGCACGGTTTCTTTTAATGTATAGTATTATCACAGTGTTCCAGGTGGTTCGGAGGCTAACTTTATAATTTACGACGAAGATAGTAGCCGTCTCTTATCTGGCCCAGACGAAAATTAACTCGTAAAATGGCGTTATGATCTGCTCGAAAATTTGTTTTCTTGTCACAGTGTAACTGATTCTAGATTAATCCGAAAAAACAAAAGTAACCTTTTTTTATCTGAGAAAGAAAACAGCAAATCTACGCGATGTTATTGAGCGGGAAGATGAAGAAACTGCAGTTGAAAAAGAGCATAAAATTCTTGCAGGGACGTTTTGCGAATTATTAAATTGGGATTCATACATTGCCTTATCACGCTGCCGGTGAATTCTCGCACTTCACACTAAATTGCAAATATATAAAGCAATTTTCTCCTCCTATATAAATTATTTCAATGTAGTGTGATTAACGACAACGAAAGATAACATTAAAAAAATCCACATGTTGCAAAACAGATTGTGCGCAACATTGCTAACGCTGACTACTTTTTATGTACAGAGCAATATTTCCTCCATTACAGTACCATCTCAATACAAAATGTGCATGAATATCAGATGTAGCGCTCATTTATCCATCGTTAGCACTTTTAAGACAATCTATTTTGTCAATCGCAACCTTAGAACACAATAACGGTAATGTAAATGCACACTGTAGTGATTTATGGCTAATTCCTCGTTTCCGCAACAATCACAAACTGCAGTCCGTGAAACGCAGCCTTCCCGTAATTCTAAACAAATATCAGTAACTTAACAAACCCTAGCCGTTTGCAGCTGCGACACCGTTTTTTAACCCATTAGGTTCTGTGGTGCGTAGACTGTGTTCCCTTCATTAACCTCACTTTTTTCGCTACTTCTTTCGACTATTACAAACACGTGATATGCACATTTCTCTGTGTGTGTGTGTGTGTGTGTGTATGTGTGTGTGTGTGTGTGTGTGTGTGTGTGTGTGTGTGTGTGTGTGTGTGTGTGTGTGTGTGTGTGTGTGTGTGTGTGTGCGCGCGTGTGTGTGTGTGTGTGTGTGTGTGTGTGTGTTTGTTGCACCACTGATTTTGTATCTTTTATTGGACTCATATTATTTATTTCCCTAGGTATTTATTTTCATAATCTTTCTTATCTATGATTTCAGATGTCTATAAAATTGTCACGGCTTGACGTACAGGCCGGCGGCGAGGACAGGTGAAGACAGGGAGCACAGAAAAACAGGGAGGTCCACCCGCAGCAACGTCGTCGTCGGCGCGCAGCAAAACACTCCTCGTCTTTTTCTTCCACTCGCGACACTACCTCCCCCTATAAAGAAGCATCGTCCCGTACACGGAAGCAAAGGCACACGGCGGAAAACCACTCACGCGCCCAAAAACTTCTGCTGGCCAGGGTAGAAGGAGGTGGGAAAATCAGTTCGGGGGCAGACGATCATCGCGCGTAATACGGCTTAAGCCGCACTACGTGCACAATTTCAGGACTGGGTGAACGACATGATGACGGTCGCGTTCTTTCGGGCAGCACCTCGTAGTTAAGTTCACCGATGCGGCGAAGAACTGTATACGGGCCAAAGTACCGTTTTATGAGTCTGTCGGAGAGACCTCGACGGCGTACCGGCGTCCACACACAGACCTTGTCTCCAGGGTAAAAATGGACGTCGCGTCGACGGAGATCGTACTGACGAGCGTCGGCATGTTGTTGGTGTTGGATACGGAGTCTAGCGAGTTGCCGAGTGTCTTCCGCGCGCTCGCATACTAGTCAGGCACCATCGTCTACGTCGACAGGCGGCTCGTGCGGTAGCATAGCGTCAAGCATTGTGGTGACCTGTCTGCCGTGGATCAGCTGGAAAGGGGTCATACCGGTCGTCTCCTGGACAGCGGTATTATAAGCGAATGTAACGTAGGGCAGTACCGAGTCCCAACTGCGATGGGCGACATCCACGTACATGGCGATCATGTCGGCCATGGTCTTGTTCAGCCGCTCCGTCAGCCCATTCGTTTGCGGATGGTACGCAGTAGTTCGGTGGTGGCTCGTGCAGCTGAGACGGAGGATCTCCTGTGTGAGCTTGGCCAGAAACGCGGCACTCTGGTCAGTTATCAAATCGTCAGGGGCACCGTGACGGAGCACAATGCACTCAATAAAAAATTTGGCTGCCTCAACAGCTGTCGCAGACGGAAGTGCCCGGGACTCCGCGTATCGCGTTAGGTAGTCCATCGCTATAATAACGTACAGTCTTTGTCAAAAGTAACCAGGCTGCATGGTTTGCTTCTCATTTGTATAGTAGAGCCTTTACGGCTTTCCCTAAAGTCGAAAAGTTCTCTGAAGGTGAGGACAGGGGTCCTCCTTACCATAGAGAGTTTTAGAGCTTGAGGGCTGGCATAATATTTTAAATATACGACTGAGAAGCAAAACCATGCAGCCTGGTTACTTTTGACAAAGACTGTACCTGTTGCCCGACTGCGACGTCGGAAATGGACCAAGAAAATCCATTCCGACAGTGTGGAACGGAACAGGTGGTGGTTCGAGTGGTTGGAGAAGACCAGCTGGTCGTATGGGCGGTGTTTTGCGCCTTTGACACTCCCGACAAGTTCTTACGTTGTGACGGATGTATTTAGGAAGTGTCGGCCAGTAGTACCGTTCTCGTATACGGGAAAGTGTCCGGCTGTAGCCAAGGTGACCAGCTGTATGATCGTCGTGGCAAGCTTGGGCGACCTCGGAGCGCAGGTCTTCCGGCACAACAAGGAGCCACGACCTCGGGCTGCTGTCGAAGTTCTGCTTGTACAATACGCCGTGCATTATCTTGAACGTCGGCAGCATGCGCTGGAAAACGCGAGGCACCGCAGCTTCGTGTCCTTCCAAGAGCGCCATCAGCTCACCAATCTGAGGATCACTGCGTTGCCGAGCAGCCATATCTGCCGTGTCCAATGCCCCAAGAAAGCCGTCCTCTTCGTCATTTTCGCCTCCCGGTGCCGGCTCCACAGGGGCTCGAGACAAGCAGTCAGCATCATGATGTTTGTGGCCGGACTTGTAGGCGATGGTGACGTCGTACTCCTCTAGCCGAAGGCTCCACCGAGCAAGGCGGCCTGCTGTATCCTTAATGTTGGCGAGCCAGCACAGCGAATGGTGGTCGGTGACGACACGAAAAGGGTGACCGTACAGATAGGGCCGGAATTTGGTGATGGCCCAGATGACAGCGAGGCACTCTTTTTCAATTGTCGAGTAATTGCCCTCTGCCTGCGAAAGAGCTCGGCTGGCATACGCAATAACCCTCTCAGCGCCGTCCTGGAATTGCACAAGCACTGCTCATAGTCCTTTGTTGCTGGCGTCCGTGTGGAGTTCAGTGTCGGCGTCTTGATAAAAATGGCCTAGTATGGGGGATGTTGCAAGGGCATGTTTTAATTGGCGGAATGCTGATCGTTGCTCCTCGGTCCACACAAAGGCAACGCTATTCTTCGTAAGGCGGTAAAGTGGCGCCGCGATCTGGGCAAAGTTCCTAACGAAACGCCTGAAGTATGCGCAGAGACCGAAAAAGCTTCTGACGGTCTTCTTGTCCGACGGTGGATGGAAGGATGCGACGGCATCCATTTTCTCGGGATCTGGCTTCACACCCACTTGGCTGACGATATGACCGAGGAACTTCAGTTCACTGTATGCGAAGCGGCACTTCGAAGGCTTGAGCGTAAGTCCGGCGTTCAGAAGAGCTTGAAGAACTGCTTCTAGACGCACCAGATGGTCTCTGAAAGTGCTTGAGAAGATTACAACGTCATCCAGATACACGAGTCATGTCTGCCACTTCAGACCGGCTAGCACAGTATCCATGACTCGTTGAAATGTCGCGGGCCCTGTACACAGGTCAAACGGCATCACCTTAAACTCGTAGAGGCCATCCGGGTTTATAAATGCGGTCTTCTCGCGGTCGCGCTCATCCACTTCAATTTGCCAGTATCCACTCTTCAAGTCGATAGACGAAAAATAGCGGGCATGACGAAGACGGTCGAGAGTGTCGTCGATGCGTGGGAGCTCAGAAAAACAGGGACGTCCACCCGCAGCAACGTCGTCGTCGGCGCGCAGCAGAACACTCCTCGTCTTTTTCTTCCACTCGCGTCAATATTACAAAACTGTATTCACGCTCTAAATTGAACAAAATTTGAAACGTATACATCTCTGCTATATAGTTATGCGTTCATGTAGTTTTCTATTTATGTTTAATTACTTTGAATGATGTGGCCTGCTTTGTATGGTATGGCGCCTGGGACGTCGTGAACTGAAAAAAAGTAGCTTTTGAATTCAATTGAACTTACAAGGCAAGCTTAGTCTACTCGCAGAAATATAAACCCTCATTATCGATGTTCAAAACTTCACCAAATTAAAAGTATTGGTTTGATAATAGTATGCAATTAGCAGCACGCTAGCCGAAGTGACTATTAGCTGGTTTTGGGTAATGAAGTAGCATTATAAATTAAAAAAAAATTAACGTTCAGATGAAATCGTTTGCCCGGCTCTAAATGTATCTTATTTCATTTTTTCTATTTTCCCTTAAGTTTGCGCTGCCGCTTAAAAGCGCAGACGTGTTCTTTTTTCCCAGATTTCGATAATTTCTATTGGGTATCGAAAACTAAAAGCACTCGCCGAAAGACGCAGGTTCAAAAGTAAGCTATGCCGGCTGAAGGCAATGCCATTGCCGCAGCTGACGTACACATAACCTTGTGGGCAATGATGCAGTAGTATTATATTCAGCGATTTAATGTTCCGAGAAAGCATGCTAGCAAATGCAGGAATGAGATAATTTGGACGTCTATGTTTAGACCAAAACAGGCAAAAAAAGATGGAGACAGGTCTATTTCGACGTTATATCATTTTCAGTTTTTTTCGCACTCTTCTTACATGACATTATCTACCAATGGCTACCGGGGCATAGCGGCATAGCAGGCAATCACCGCGCGGATGAGGTCGCGCGAACTGCTCATGACGACGGCGATTTTGTGTCGATCCCCATTTCGAGATCGGACGCAGCGAGCAGGCTTCGCGCACTTGCGCGGGACATCACGCTTGCCACGTGGAATTCCGGCCAATTTTGCAATTCCCGTTTACAATCCTTGGACCCAGATCTGAAGCTCCGGCTACCATCAGGCCTACCACGACGAGAAGAAACTTTGCTGTGTCGCCTCTGGCTTGCTGTAGCTTTCACCAACCACTACTCATTCTTAATCGGTATGGTTGATAGTCCTGCATGTTCCATCTGCGGGCATGATGAGACCATAACCCACATTCTTTGTGACTGCCCTGCCTACACCACCGAAAGGCAGCCTCTCAGCCGTGCGCTGGAGCGCCTAGATCCGCGCCCATTCACGGAAATGAAGATTCTCGGCCACTGGCCGCGGCGGTCGTCGGCGGAGAAGGCCTGCAAGGCACTGCTCCGCTTCTTGAGAACTTCTGGCCTGCACGATAGGCTGTGACTTTAACGAACAGTGACGTTTTAGAGCGACTTCAATTTTCTGTTACGCTCTTTTCTCTTTCTTTTTTTTTTTATCCCCTCACTCCTTTCCCCCCCGTGTAGGGTAGCAAACTGATTATTCTTTCGGTTAACCTCCCTGCCTTTCCTCTTCTACATCCTCCTCCTCCTCGCACTCTTCTTCGAGTGTACGTACTGCCGAGATTTTGAACGCCGTTTAAATGGATACAAGCACGCAGACAGCTACACTTTCATTCAGTCAATACAGTGCGCTTGCCTCTTTTCTCCGGGTCCCACGCTGAAGCTCATTTATCCTCCGGCGTTGACAGGCCAAAATGACAGCGACTGTCTACAAAGAAAAAGATACTTTTGGAGCCCTCTTCGAGCAGACGGTTTGTTTGCTGCTGTAGAGGGCGAGAGTTGACAAGCGTGCCACTTCAACACGCACATAAACAATCTCTGGATGACTTAAATGGCGCGAAGACACTCCGAAGTGTGCGCTGTAGAATAACGTCAGAGTGGCAGCAGTTGCTAGTTTTGTGGATGAAGAAGGAAAGTTTTTCTTCTTTCACCCCCCGCCCTGCATTCGCTGCACGTTTGCCTTGTTTTTCGCGGCACTTCCCTACATCCTTGGTCTTGACAGAGCACTCAGCGAAAGGAAGAACACACACGCTAGGCGTACACACTGTTTGCTGAGTGGACGTCCGAAAACGATATCACAAATATGGAGCTCATGCACAGGCTAGCAAGGCAAACAAGGTTAGAAAAATAGTAAGTTCTCACCATGTAGTGAAAGACGGAGCAGCTAGCAAAAGGAGTCTTCCTCTCCTCGGTGAACACCGATATTCAGCTGCTCTTCATAAAGTTTGCTACATCGATTGTCCCAACTACCAGCCGCTCGTATTGAAGGTGCTTTTTTTTACCTCAGAAACAACATTTTCATCCAGTTTTGTCGAGATGTATACGTCGGTAATCAGTTTTATCAGCTGCGAAAAAACCGCATCCGATGTCCCGGCTTCCGTAAATTATATCATTTACGGCGCAAAAAGGTATTTAAAATCCCTGCATGCGATGCAGGGGCATCAGGTCTCCTCGAAGACTGCAGCGGTTTTTAGCCTTCTATTCTTGCTTTTTGTTTACATTTCATCAATGTCACTGATTTCACCTCCGTCTCTGTGCTACGACGCGGGATGCTTGGGAAGAGCAACCTGAGTCGCACACGCCCAACTGGCACTAGCAGCTTAAATCGCAGAGCCACGTCGATCGCCTAACTACTGTACCACTGTGCAAGGAGTGATATGAAGCCTACCAGCGATCTATGAATGCGGGGTAGAGAAGGACGTAATTCTGGATAAACGCGCATCAATCCACTCACGCTACCACGTCATAACACTAGGCATAACGCTAGGGATAACGCTAGGCATGCTAACGCTAGGCCCCCCCCCCCCCCCCCCTTGTCACCAATTTCTCCAATTTTTTTATGCAGTCGGCTTTACCTTGAAAATCCAGCCTCGCACCAAATTGAAAACTGAACTCCTAGCGCTCCTAATTCGCATTTAGCTTGACCCCACTAACAGATCAGTAATTTTTTTTAAATTTAGCTTTGTGCATATAAGTGGGAATCAGCTTTACTGCTTGGTTATGAGCAGAAGCCTGAGAGCTCATATCTCTCTCGCGAAAGCGCACATCTGTTTACCACCGCTTTTCTGAGAATTCTTGCTCAGTCAAAAAAGACTCAATGTGCCGTGATACAAGGGCCGAAGTAACATTAGGTAAATACATCGCACCTCGCCACTGGTCCCTGCTTGTTTGCACCACTCACGTCTTCGGGTGTCGGATAGTGCGAAAGGCTTATTGCAATTGTTCTGCACTTCTTGTCCTGTACGTTCTTTGCCTACCTTGCTCGTTTACCTTCCCTGCCAACCAGAAACACTCCGTGACGTTATTGCTTTATTTCCACAGGCCGGCCTTCATCCGAAGCCTGAAAGGACGCATCCCGATTCTCCTCACGTAGAGAATCTCCTTCATGCTCGGACCGCGCAGTTTTTCGCGGCTGGCTGCGTAAAGATGGCTTTATATGTCCACACCGGAACGCCGGAAATTCGGCAAAGGAGATGAGACGCTCCGTTCCGGAGCTATACGTGCCAGGAGAATTTTGGTCAGCTGCTACACCTCACTTGCTAGCCAGTGAAGTAAACGCTAGCCCAGCATCGCTGACATCAGCTAAGACGTATTCCGCCAGTATTTGTTCCGCAAATCAAAAGAGGAGTTTGGGTTGTCATAATGAGCTAGTTCGTTGTGACCGGAATACGTTGAGTAATGAACGAATCCTAGCGCCCATGCACTCCGGGCTTGTACATTGTGCAGCCCAGGAAGTGCTCCATTTTTCCTTTCTCCGGGTTACATCTTACCATGGTAAGGCAAAAGAAAATAGAAAATGTGACCCTAAGGATTGTCCACATACGTCAGCTGAAACATCTGCGCTTGAATGGAAAGAATCTGCATAACATCTCGAAAGAGTGTCATTGATTAAAGTTTTATGAATAACTAAGAATGCATGCGATGGCCTCAGTTAACCTGCGCAAACTTTTCCAGTGAGACTTGATGGCGAATGGCACCACCACATCAATAAACAGGCAGGCATTCTGAATGTTTGTAGATGCAGTGGTGGATGACTACATGGTCATTGTTTAGCCCACCGAAATCCCCAATAAAGACCTTGCTATAAAGCAGTTTCACATCGTCGCCATGTCCTTCGCTGGACTGTTCCGTGCACCTTGGTCAAGCAAGGAGGAGGAACTTGTAGCGCTATCTTTCATTTCCTGTTCGCAAAAGTACTAATAACAGGGGTTTTCACTTATTCATGTAAACGATAGAAAGAGCTACAGCTGTCGTCATTCAGCAACAGTATTGAATAGTTAACCGCACGCTAGTTGTTTATTTCAAATACTAATCATTCTGATATGGTTTTCGTACACTAACAAAAGCCCTCAGGTATTGGCAGTAACTGGCGCCAGAGGTAAGATCATCCAGTGGATATGATGCACACCGGCACGTAGGAAAGACTGCTGGCTTGTGGGAAAACATGGCAAAAATACAGCCAGAGAGGAGACACCGCTTCTTTTGCCAGAATGTTTCTGTTCAGGAAGCGCATAGCTCGTTGACGCCACTTTCGTCTAGCCGTTACTGAGTTCTGCAACGTAGGCGCGGTGCGCGAAGACGTACCTGGATTTCTTCATAATCTTGCATTGAATTTCTGCTGTCGTGCGCAGAAATTAGGCAATATTTGTGCTATGCTGCCTAAATTGCAAAAGTCAGGGCCTTCGGTGAACGGCACGAACACTACTGCTTCCTTCATCGGCATGAACGGGAGCTGAGCCTGTAACAGTCTACAATAATAGACTTCTCAGAGCGCATGGGTGTGTTAACGCTTTCTTGTATTCGCGGCTGTTTCTACTCGTCCGAGCCAAACGAGACGCTCCGGGAGGCGAAGCTGTCTACACTGTATGAGCCACCTTTCGTAGCCTTTGACGTGCTTCACCTTCAGCAGGCAGAGTACACTCATTCCCATTTCCCGTAACTTCATCCCCTTTCCTCACATATGAGGAGTGATCGCTTCCGCCCGCACGTGCAGGGTAGCTCTGACTGGGCCTCACCTGCGCCGCGGTATTCTCCGCCTCTTCCCTTGTAGAGTTGACTGCGTAGCTGTTCACAACCTAAATCCTATGTGCCATTGTATTCACGCATGATGGAACGAGACGAGCGGACTCAGTGCGGAAGGGCGTGCGGTTGCGGCCGCCACCAAGCTCATATTTTTTTTTAATTTGAGCACCGTAGCGTTAAGGGTCCCATCCAGCGGAAAACGTGGCGTCCGGCGTTGTTGAGCCAAGATACTCAGGATTGATCGGAAAGTTTCAAGGTGACGTATGAAGCGAGGAATAAGAAAGTGATAAAACATAACAAAAATTGTTATTACATTGTCGTAACATGACTTACACGCCATTACATTTAAGTATGCGCGGTTTTTCACCCAAGACTGGGCAATTTTTAAAAATAGGGTGATTAAGTTAGAATAGCGCTGCTTTCGGCATAGCGTTGTCACCGGTGTATTGCCTTAGAATACAGCTAAGAAGTGCTAACTAGCAGGCCGGTTAAGTAGAATTTAATAGTTAACTTTTTAACTGTTACTGTTAGGCTCCCTAATTATCGAGATGCTTGTATCCCAGTTTAAGTTAGATCTGTATCAGGGTATTTAAGGCGCATGGGTTCGATGCCCATTTCACCCTAGATTTCTCTTCAGTGGAATATATATATTTTATATTCTTACATGTCATACTGAAATTTGGGTTATTTTGCTACCCTATAATAAATATTGATATGATTTTTAAATCAGCTTTCAAATCCGCCGCTTCACGTGCGACGTCACGACGTTTTCGACCGATCCGCAGTTTTTGGCACGCGGCCGTTTCCACGGGGTTTTGCGAGGAATGAGAACCTTAACTCCTTCGCGTAAGTAATAATATTGAAAGGATAATACGAAAGGCGACGAAGTGAACGAAGTGTCTAGCTGGCGCGCCCTATTTGGATCTCGAAGTAACAGCGCAAAAACACACACAGGATACATTGAATAAGAAGACACCACGAGCCCTGACTAACAACAAGTTTATTTCGAGGTAAACATTGCCTGATATACTGCCTACACTGAGCACGTGACACAGATACGTGACTTTTGCCGCCCATGTCATCTCCCGTGTCACCAAGAAAAACTATAACTACTAACCTGTGACGACCCTTTCTTGGTGAAATCCTCGGACGATGTGATTGACTATTTAAGTGACTAGGCAATGTTCACCTCGAAATAAACTTGTTGTAAGTCAGCGCTCGTGGTGTCTTCTTATTCTATGTGTCCTATGTTTTTGCGCTGTTACTTCGAGATGGATCACCAACAAGCCCAAGCTGCTGTTCTGGCCCTATTTGGGCCTTTGGCCAATCCCCTGCCGTGGGTATGTGCCACTAAGCCTGAGGACACCATCGCCATCATCATCTTTGTGCTTCGCACTCTGTGTCCTGTGCGGTTTCTGTTTTCTCGGTCTGTGCGCTGTGCCCGGGTCATTCCTGCATCGTCCTCACCGGTGTAGGTAATTAAGCGAAAATATTAAAGCATATCCTCTACTGGTGACACGGGTAGTGCTGGACTAACATTCATTCTCCCCTTCTCTTTTCGTTCGGTCGAAAAAATTGCCTCTGTTCATCCCAAGCGCAAAGGAATTTGAAATTTACAGTAAAGCAAAAATGCCGCCATAAATATTTCCCGTCATCCGCGTTGCGCCATCAATAAAAGCTGTGGGTCGTGGAGCAATCATGGTTTCTCTCGACAGCGTTCAGCTTTCTTTTCCTGTCACTCTCTGAAAATATAAACACACAAGCGCACACGAATAACTCCGACGCATTTCTCAGATCCGAAAGCGTTGCTGGCATCTTATCGAGCGCCGGACGCGAACGGGACTTGTAGCTCTATTTCTATACCCTCCATACTAACATAGCGCCACTTTTCGTGCAATGCGCAAAGTGTAGAGTGCTCCAGAGTGATTGCAACAACTGGGCGCCATCTGCTATGGGCTGTGTGAAATTAAAGTATGGCATGTCGCACCGGCTGCTGACAATAAATACCAATCTAACAAATAGTCTTTTCTAAGGATTGTTCCGAACTATATACCCCATTTGTGCAATATTACACAACTGCTAGAGTTCCCGTCTCTTCGTTTGGTGTAATGGTCCGGTTGGACTAAAAGTTATGGCTTTCCTAATATAAGTTCTCGCGTTTCGAAATTTCTTTGTCCTTTGAATTCCAGCAAACGAAACGTCCATCACATTCACTCGATGAATCTCGCCAGTAAGGGGAATGGCAAGAACTCACAAGAAACCCTCAGTGTAAAACAAAATGCGTCTATCGGGTAGCGGAAAGTAATAGAAACGCGCTTCTCACGACAGCGATATGAGAGCCGGCGCCGTCTATAACAGCCTTTTCCTAGTTTCCTTTTGGTTCATAGCACAGCAAAAGCATCTACAATTACGCTTGTTTCTTGCTTAACTATATAGGTTAATCAGGGTGGATGTTTGGGCGAGTTGGTTGCTCATGATGAAAAACTGTAGCGCTCGAGACGAGGACACAACGAAATTTCTTTGTCGTTTGTGCATTCAATAAAGATTCAGTTGAAAGTTAGCGCATGTGTTGTCGTCTTCGTTGTGTCCTCGTCTCGAGCGCTACAGTTTTTCATTATATAGGTTAGTATAACAATGCTGCCATAAGCACCTCGCTGTCGCAGCTAAATTCTGGAAGGCGTACACATGCGTCTAGGAGACGCAGCCTTTAGTAACGTTGAATCTTCGCCGCATTAGGACTCAGCACAACGTGCACTATCGTAGAAAATGAAACTTACTGAGATTTACCACGCGCCTCTCGCTCGAAGTGGCAGTTCGCTTCACCCACATGGGGTCCGCATTTTTCTGTAGTGGTGCGAGATGAATTGTGCGCAGTATCATGCTAACATCCGTCGTTGGCGTCCCCTGAAGAGCGCCCTTAATAGCTTGGCATTAGGACTGAAGAACGGAAATAGTCACTGGTTTTGTTACCATACGGCGCATCGTTCGACGGTCTTGGCCCAAAGGAGTTAATGTTGCCTAAAGAGGCTGGAAGCACTTCAGAAATGGTGGAAAAGTGAGCTTACAGACTACACGCTACTGCTTACAGACAAGACGTGGGTAACGATGGGATCCCCAAGACTGCGCTGCAGCAACTGCCCGTAGAAGGTGCCCTCGACGTTCCGACGCTACGCTACTGTCCGCATTGGGTCTCAGCGTTGCATTACGGTCGATAATGGAGCCATAAGTCATTTCAGGCTTTCTTACTTCTCGTCTTGAATCGCTGCTGGGTAAAGAATGATTTTCAGCCCCGCTAAAAAATGCACTGAATCCCACCCGAAGTTAAGCGAGAGGAAAGCTGCGCATCCAGTTGCATCTCCTTTTCAACCCCGTGTAGCGAGGTGACATGGCGGCGCTCGTCAAAGATATGGAGTTTGAGCTTCGTCACAGCTTCTAGCGGCGAAGAAGTAGTGTAGAGGGCTTTCGGACAGTTATAACTTGTGGACACTATGTGAACACTATGTGGACACTATGTGGACACTACGTGAACACTATGTGGGTTTTTTTGGCGCTCGTATTCGTTATTACAGAGTGCAATCTGTTCCCCCCCCCCCCCCCAAAAAAAAAAAAAAGTGTGAACTTTAGATGAGTCACTCCACGTTGCATAAAACTTCTAACCACAATTCCCTCATTCATTTCACTCCATGCGGTTTATCAAGAATGCACATCCTCTTTCCCACACACGCTTTGCATAAAAGAGATCTAGTTTTAAGCATTCTCCTCGGTTAAGCCAAGTATCTAGAGTCATATCGATGTTCTATGCGGAAGCCTGTTTTCTGTTAGGCAATAGACTTGAAACTCAGTACATTAATTTAGGTTTCAAGCCCCAGTGCCTGAATTTGCGAACGTCATGAATGACGTCCGAAAATGGCATCTTATGGTTGGCTGCCTCTTTGCAAGACGCTGTTGCGTCCTTCTTTTACAGCGTTTTAATGCGATTTATTCTTTTGTCTCTGTTAAACGCTATGCACTATAAATGTCGTTCAGCAGGATGCGTTGTTGGGAAAGTTGGTTCAGACTGCATTAGAAAGATGGGATGCGCCCATGGAACAATCACAAGAAAGAAGACGGGACGGGCGCAAACTGAGCAATGACGTTGTCCCTGTTTTTAGATATGTTGCCGACTTCCATATCCTTTTGAAAAAACGGGCCGATTTTATCTATGACGATGCCATTTCGGAAATTTTAAATATCATAGAGAGCAAATCCTCATGTTTAACCATCACTAATGAGCTCCATGTCAATAACACTCTGCAGTTCCTAGATTTTAAGCCTACTTCCTCTCATGGCCATGTGTGTTGGTATTTTTGCCCCTGCACAACAAAAAAGAGTTTTTACCCAAGATTCCGCTCACTCTAAAACCACGAAGAGGGCCATTGCCAAACAGATTATTGAGAAAGCTTTAAAAAAGTCTTGTTCTCATGCCATGCAAGCCAGCTTCGATAAGCAGGTATCGAGATTGAAAAAGGCTGGTTTCCCTGATGTGGTTGTGGTGGCAGTGGTTGAAACGCTGGTAAAGAAGTTGAAACCTCCTCTGAATGTAAACACTAATATGTCTAACCAATCTAAGAGGCCAGTAGTGGTTTCGTACGTTCACAGGGCCGCGCACAGTCTCAAGAATGTGGGTAACAAGCACGGCGTCCCACTCGTTTTCTCGGCACCCTGCAAGCTGAGTCACCTGTGTGTCCGCATAGAAAGACATGCTTCCAGAAAGAAGAAAAATGAGAGCGGCGTGAAACATAAGAACCGCTAAGTAGACTGCGAGGCTGGCGCAATATATCAGATTCCATTAACATGTGGCAAGGTTTACATTGGACAGACAGGCCGCTGTATCAGTATCCGCACTCGTGAGCACGAAAGGTCCATTGAAAACAAGGAGCAGCGTCACTTGCCGTTACATTGCCTAGAACACAAATGCATGCCTCCCCTGACACAGCTCAAGATTCTACGCAAGTGCCGTAGCGATAAAGCACGGGAACTTCTCGAGGCACATTTCATCAAAAATAAAGGAAAAGCTTGCATCAGTGACACGTCAATCAAACTTTATAATAGAGAGACAAGTTTCCTCGAAAACATGATGACCTGAATCCATCTAGTGTTTTTATCTCGTTTTTTATCCTCCCTGTCTGCCTTTGATGCCCTTTGTTGCCAGTGCTACATGCTTACGTATATATGTCGATTCCTTGAATAAACCTCAGTTGCCAGTTTTCGCCCGTCCCGTCTTATTTCTTGTGATTGTTCCATGTGCGCATCCCATCTTTCTAATGCACTATAAATGTCGGCTCTAATTCACAAGTTATTTCTTGATCCGAGACACTAGGTGCGTGTGGTTATTTCTTACAGGTAATGACAAGGTTTACGGATATGGCTCACTGAACAATTTTCTTATCAATATGAGAAAAGAGAAAGGAATCAAACATAAATATAAAAACATATTGGAATCCTAGTTGTTTAGAAATAAAGTGTAGATGACTATTTTTTGCGCGAATCAAAAAACAGTGCGCAGGATGGCAAGCTATATCTCGTGCAGTTGCTGTGGAACATGATTGTAAATTTCGCTTTAAAACACGGATTGCTCACCACACATCAAATGGAGTAACAAAAATTTAAGGCACCATCAGGCATCATATGAGCTCATCTGCGAAAGCAGTTGGATTTACCCTTGGTGATTACTTTGCTGCTTATACTGTTATGAATGCTTTTAGTAATCCGAGCGTTACGCATGCGCCAGAATTTTTCAGGAGGTTGAAGGTGGGCGGTGGCAGGTGGGGGGTGAGGGGGAGGGGGGTTGGGTTAAGCTTTTGGAGGGTGGAGATGGGGTGGCGAGGTGGGTGGCCGCTACTCTCCTTGTATAGTTTCGGGTGGGCAGGTGGCAGGTAAGTGCTGCTTCTGGAGGACAGATGACTTTTCCGTGGTGTCTTTGAATTCGATTTAGCCGTCGATTTTTTGGTACTCCTTGGACTTCTTGTCGATAGAGCTTTTACGGCTTGTACATTGGTACTACTTTTGCAACAAAGTTATTTCGGGACACGTTAAGCATTTTATAGTATGCTTAGCCGCAAAAATGGCTTCCCAAATGGTAATATAAAAGGACTTGTCTAATTCTTGAAGGCGCCGCATTAGAGTTAAAAAAGGTACCAAACCCACTAGCTCGGCTATAGTGATAAAGTATGAAATGAGCGCCTCTTATTGCTTGCATCAAACCGAACATACTGGCGAAAATAAATGCTGACGCTGGTAGCTCGTATGACATTAAAGGAACTTCAACAAATATACTGAGAGCTCGTAACGGCGTTTAAGTGCACAAAACTAAAACTCGCCTAGGTTTGTTTTTTTTTCTGTACCAGTTCTTGACCTCTTCGCGGGATCACTGCGATTAATGTACGCCATTTTTATTTCTTTTTCTAAGAATGTAACTTGCAACGAAGGTAAAAATAAAAGGAAAAGCAGTCACAGTCGACACCTTTTCCATTGATGTTTTCTGCCTTCGAGCATTACGTTGAAGACGAAAAGGGAATCGAGCAAGGCTCTTTCAACAAGATTTAGCACCGTCTTCTCTTTTCTCTTTCTTTTTTCTTCCCACCAAAATGAAGAAAAGGTTTGCCTCTCAAACAAGTAATTCGAGCTAAAGTGATCTGAACTAAAACCAAGGGAACATTCTCCCACTTTTCAAAGAGAATGATGCTGCTTTGTTCGAACAGGTACGAATGGAAATGGCGTCGCATTTCAAATGAAGCGAAGTGTATTTGGGTTTCATCACAATGGCTCAATAAATGAGCAGTACTCGTCTTTTGAATTAGTGAGACAGTGCGATGGCCTGCTGTATCTGGCTATTTATTTCAACAACTAACAAAAATTTCCCACTAACCAGCATTGCGTCCTTAATAGACTCCTCACGGGTCTGCGAATAATGCGAATTGCCGTGTGATATAATATAATGCTATATAATGTGATATAACAATTTACTCGAAATCTATTTTGTTACATTTCTTTTTTCGCTAGTTTCTGCATTGTCTGAGGTCTTTCTCCTTACTGAAATTTGCACTCAAACGGCCGGATGATAAGAACGAACAAACAAGAGTGTGTGAAAGGCGTGGTTGTTTCGAGAAAATAACCACGTCATAATGCAGTCGCTTTCGTCCTGTAAATATGATTCAGAATCAATACTGGTACCTTAAGTACCACGGGATCCTTAATATTTCTCGAACAAAAAGACGAAGAACTGAGGCAGCTGTAACAGTTAAAAGTTGTGAGACAGTATCTAGCTTATTTTCTGCGCAGGCCTCATGAAAGTTCTTGCGCCATGGATACCTGTATTGCTAAATGCTGAGTATTGCGCTACTGGCTTCGTAATTCAGCTGTTATAAAATTCTCCAACACTCATGTTACCAATTTCAAATTTTCTCCAGAGTGGGCGTCCGTCGTCCACCGCTCCACATTCGCCAGAACAGTTTTCTCAGTCCAGGAAGCAGCATCTTCTTCGTCTCTTGTTTTGCCATTTTACACCGTCAAGCAACGAAAGATTCGCTCATACGCGGCAGCCACCATCGATAAAAAGGCGAGAGTTTATTATTAATCTTTAAAACAAGCACGATTCTAGAAAGACAGCAAACCGAAGCGATCCTCTGTAGCGTGGCCATACTGGATAAACTGAGGCGCCCCCACTTTGTCGAGAAAATCACAAATAATGGGTTAAAACCAAACAGGAAGGAACATCCGCCTTCGAATCACTCCAGTGTTTCAATGGCCCTCAATATAAAAGGTTCTTCTTCGATATTACTGCAGCCAGCAGGGCAGCCTTCTTTGCTTCTGCTTTGAGGTGATGAAATATTCCGACCAAGGACTGTGCTTTGTCAGTAACAATTTTTTTTTACGCAAAGAGATGCACATATAATATTTTTCAGGTACAATCATTTCAAATTGAGGAACGCATATCCCCGCAATTGGAAATGATTCTATCACACCTCCCGATTTTGGCCGGTTTCAATCATAGTCCAAATTAACTCTAGCGTTTAAAGAGCTATTGTTCTTTCTTCGCCGTCCTCAAACGATTTATCTTTATTGGGCTTTATGCTCACTTTACGGTGAGGCGTTTTATGATGATCAACGAGCAAATTCAGACCTATAAGCTCGTAACAGGAAATAGTGTGAAGGAGGCAGTGAAAAAGTCACAGTAGGTTGTCCTTTCTTTTATCACTCCCCCTTTTCTTTACCTCTCCCTGTCCTTTTATTCCTGCTAGCCGCAGCTCAGTTGCTTCAGGTTGCGCTGGCAGATGCCGCGGCTAGCAACATCTGTTCCTTCAAGTTTTTTATTAACAATAAATAGCCACTAACAACAACAACAACAACCAGAACACACCTGAAGACGGCCCCAAAATGTTGGGTTTTTGTTTGGTCAAGCTATTCGTATTTTTCATAAATTCCACGGTGAAAATATTGTGCAAAGGATTCTACTCCACTAGTCGGCACGCAGAAGTCATGTAGTTGATTCATGGGTCTGCGCTTGATCACAGATCACATGCGGCCAGCCTCAGCCTCGTCGTGGACAAAGAAGGCTGATAGTACCCTCCCAGTAACTAAACCCCCCCCCCCCCCCCCCCCACCTCCGCAAAAACTCTTCCTTCGTGATTAGAACTGTAGCAGGGAGAGCACCACATTCGGCAGCTTTACCGAGCTAAATCTCGATGTGTAAGCAGCACAGACGAATGACCACGTGAATATATAATGAGTCATAGAATGATGGGCTTCTTCCTTCCTAGTTTCAACTATGCGGCTCTGGAAGCGCGCAATTTTAAAGAAATAGCGGAAGTTGCTGCAAACAGCTTTGCGAAATAATCAACCGTTAGGTAACGGCACTCTTTCTTACCAATGTGGCAGTTTGGGCCACGTTCTGACTGCCTGACTGACTCCTGGTCCTGACCGCGAGAGTATGAGCAGTCTGGGTTTTTTCTTTTTTTATTTCTTTCGCACAGGGTCTTCGTATTAGGCGGTGAGCAATTTCGACCAAACATAAAGTTAATAAAAGGTGATTTATTTTATCTCGAGCTTCCTGGAGCGCATGACAGAGCTTTGCAGGTTGAAAAACAAACGCCCACAGTTTCCACATTAAGCCCGGTGCATATCCGGTCTAGTCCTAGTGTTGAAAACGGTTTGGGTTCATTGAAGTAACATAACGTTATCACAAAGCTGCACTGATGTTAACAATCTATAACGTCATTCGCAGAGAATAGCACGTATCATTTGCATCTCTGCTGAGATGAACGACATCCTGAAGCCCTGCTTCGCTGACATCTCACTGCCTTCCAGCCCCACCTGCGGATGTGTCACTTCGTTCCCCTGCAGTCGGTAGCCTTCTAGGTGTTAAGCCAGCCAAGAACCCCTTACACATAAAGTCTCCTTGAGAAACATTTGCAAAAGTAACCTCCATATTTGCACATAGATAGGACTGCCAAGAGGCGCTTTAAGAAACGAAAAGCCCATGGCGAGTGTGGAGAGAAAATTTATGTTAACGAATGCTCGAAAATGGGGCCATACGTGCGCCAGCAACGAATAAGCGCTGGTTATCCCGGCAAAACAAAAAAAAAACTGGGGACATTACCATAAAGGTAAGGCTGAAACCACTGCGTTATACATTTCTTCACAATTTTGAACGGTTTCCCGTAAATTTGCGGCCGTAACGGTCCTCTTCTCGGCAAGATGCCAGAACCAAGTGGAAAAGCGCATGAAAACGGACCCAGTGGTCGACCAAGTGCGTAGAAGTAGGATTGCGTGAGGAGCGGATCTCAAAACGCGCCCAAGGAAGCAATTTCTGGTCGTTCTGGTATGGCTGGTGGTTTTCTGGAAAGCCGCCGAAACTAATAAAACTGCGCGCCGCGATGCCCCGACTCCGGCCCTCAGCCACGCAACGCATGTTATATGGCGGCGGGAGTTCGCGAAGTAAGGAAAAAAAAGCGATGCACCGAACTAAATCCCCGAAATTCGGCCATTATATTTGATTTACGCCTCGTTAAGCGGTTTTTCTTTGCCCCGGAGTAACTCCAACTTTTCAGCAGGCTCAGCTTGACCAGAAAACTCGATTCTTGCACTCAGCTGCGCTATCTTTTTTTCTTTTATTACATGCCGTCTCTCGGCGCCCAAAACCAGAGTTTCTGCCGAATTCACTGCGCGTGAGAGGTTATTTCAAGCGTGTTTCCACGTGAAACGTACATGAAGAAAAAAGAGAAATGTGGACACTGAGACTGGGAATATCACGGCAGGTGTATGCGATTCGCTTCGGCTCTAGATTAAGTGACTGCATAAGTAAAAAAAAATATTATTGATTTTGAGCGCAGTTTTTGTTTGTGCGTTTTTCGCACAGAATATATACCAGTGCAATGGTGGATAAGTGACTGTTATATGCGCACATCGAGCTCAGTATACAAAAATTCCTCCCATACCACACCAAGTGTTTTTAATTTGTTTTATGAACGACGGGGAGACCAATATTTCCTGTGGCGTGATCAAATGCCGCGATCAATTTAAATGTGCGTAGAAGCAAACCACCGTACGACTGAATTTAAAAGCGGGAGACGTGGCGATAACTGCTGCCTATAGGGCTTTGGGCGTGTTGTAATCACGCGAAGCAGGAACAAAGGGGTATCTCTCCTTTTCCATCCAGACATTATCTGCAGCAGCCCTAGTAGAAAGCTGCGTGTATGAGTTGTTTGCAGCTTTTGTGCAGGTTTCTATATAAAGTACCCTTTGAAAAGCATTGCTGTAGTATGAGGCACAACGATTTTTGTTCATGTTGAGGCTTAAATGAATTGGTACTTTTATATGTTTCTCCGTTGCATGTTTTGTATCTGTAGTAACTGCACTCAGAGATCTGAAATTTCATTATACAACCACGGACGGGCACGTAAAATCCCATTTAAAAAAAAGGTTCAATGACTTTCTAAAAGCATTCGTTAACCTGGACCATACATTATATCTCAGTGTATATAAGAACCTAGACGGTGTATCTCTTTCACTTAGCCCGATTAAGAACAATGTCTTTCCTTGCAGGAAACACGCATAAACGCTCAGTGTGTTACGGGAATTTATTTATGTTGCTTTGAAAAGTAACGTATGCTCTGCTTGTTAAACTGGCATCTCTAGATGATCACGAATGTAGCAACGCGCCTGCGGGGCGAGGAGGACGGTATGCAACGGCGTCCCCTCCGTGCGGCCGCCCCAAAGGGAGACAAAGGGAGTCCAGTTTTGACGGCTGCCTAGGTAACACCCACTGTGGCTACCCTCCTAGGCCGACGCATCCAGGCGCCGATCCTGACCGACGAGACGATACTTCGGCTGCGCTCCACAGGCCCCGCCGAAGTCTTCGCTAGCGACATTCCTCACCACCATCAAACTTAAGCACCGCTGGACTGTTTTAATTGTCCTTCATTCGACTGCTACATGGACTCAAAAGACTAATTAGAAACTACTCGGAGTTATTCTGAACACCACCTGTTGTGAGAACTCTGCCTGATTTTTGCAGTGCCTATCTATGTGACGTAAACGCTTTTCTTTCAGTTTTGAAGTTGTTGTTGATTGTTTCAGTAAACCTTGTTTTGGGAGACGTACACCTCTCGGTTTTTTTACATACATCTTGGACAGCTAGTGACACCATTACAAAGTTATAGCGAGTTTGTTTTTCACGCAAGGCTGTTGCTATTAATACGCACTTTCTTAGGTAAACAAATTAGTTTGCATTCAACGCCCTACCTTTCCATAACTTTGGTCTATTGGTTTATTGGGCTTCAACGTTCCAAAGCGACTGAGGCTATGAGAGACGCCGTAGTGAAGGGGTCCGGAAATTTCGACCACCTGGGGTTCTTTTAACGTGCACTGACATCGCACAGCACACGGGCCTCTAGAATTTCTTGAATAAACAGCGCGAACGAAGACGAGCACAAAAGACAAGAAAATGGACGACACAGCGCTGTCGTCCATTTTCTTGTCTTTTGTGCTCGTCTTAGTTCGCGCTGTTTATTCAAGATGCTTAACCAACTAGCCCGCCAAAACGTGTTAACGCATCTAGAATTTCGCCTTCAAGAAATTCAGCCGGCGTGGCCGGGATATAACCCGCGTCTTTCGGGCCAGCAGCTGAGCGCCGTAACCACTTAGCCACCGCGCCGGGGTCCTTTCCCTAAGTGTGCCTTTAGTTCGACCTCATTTTTTTCGCGCTTTGTCTCTAAGTATAACATGAACATGCTAGCCCTAATTAAAACCTTAATACCTCACGAAAGACACAATGTTTTAAACTGAAGTGGCAGAAATATGACTTTATATGAAATAGAACCTTGCGCCTATCAAAAACAAAGAAAACGGGGCTAAAATGTTCACGCATAAATAATGACAACACTTGTAGGTTTCAAACGCGTACCCCGAATAGAACAGTCAGGGACTCTCAACGCCACATCGCTATGAGAAATTGCCTCCAGATTTCTCATCAAACGGCGCATTTTTCTGTCAGTTGTCGCGTGTTTGTTGACTAATTACGCGCTGTAATTGTAGAAAACTCTTGTGAATGACTCCACTAATGCAGGTGCGATTTCAGGGTTTGTGAATTGTTTCGTGTTAGCTGTAAGCGGAAACAAATCACGGAGCGTTCCGTCCGCCTGCCGTCTTTAGTTGTCGGGAGGGGATGGACGCATAATCCTCAAGAACACGCATTACCTGGTTGAACGTTTTTCTCGGGGGAACCCTGCCTTCAGTACTGCATGTGCGATGACCAGGGCTTGAGGGAGAGAAAAAAAATCTTAATTTTAAGAAAATAGCAACGAAACTTAAGGCCAAGCACAGGTGATCAAAAGACATCGCTTAGTGATGACCTAAGTGGCTCGCTTGATGGCCCGGAGTTTGGACAATCAGGTCCGTGCTAAGCACTGCTTGGTCCCACTGCTCAAAAGTACTGAGTTGCAGCTCTGGTTCAGGAAGATCAGCGGCGCAAGCCTGCAGGATGTGGCCTGTATCGGCGCGATGGCCGCAGAGGGCACAGTCGGTGCTCTGGGCCCCTGGAAACATGGCAGCGTAATGGGCCGGCGTAGGGGGAGACAGCGTTTGAGCGATTGCCAAAGGACCGCTTAAGATCTTGTGGTAGATTTATCACCCGGTGAAAACCAGAGTCGTTCGAGTCGGTGATGCATTGTGACGCTGTGGTACGAGACAAACCGCACTTTCACTGAAGATGCCGCATGGAAGACCGCCAACGGCCCTGCACGGTGGGTGAGACCACGAGCAACCTAGTGTGCAGCCGACTTTTCTGGAGCTTGCGGAGTGTGAGCGGGCATTCAGATGATACACATGGTGCGGCTCTCGATTGTGACTCACCGAAGGGTAGAAAGAGCAGCGGGGGAAACTCGGCCTTTGGGAAAGCTACGCACTGCACACAGCAAGTCACTAATCACGGTAGTACTTAATGTGGAAGCTAAGGCCATGGCTATCGCGCATTTTTTTGTCTCTTCCGGGGTGGGAGTGGAAACACCACGGACACAAGAGAGCCAGTAGGGGGGATACAGATGTCGTAACAAAAACTGCCTTACCAGTACATTCAGTGGCGTCAACGTATGTGGTGTGTTCGTGGTCCTTGTATTGTTTATTGAGAGCCTTGGCGCGCACTTCTCGCCTGTGAATGTCGAAAATGTAGTAGGTATCCCAATCGGCTCAGGATACAAACAGGCCCTAGCTCTCCGTAACTGAGCAACAAGGGAAAGTTTCCTTCGATTGTGATGCCTCCTGGCAACATTCTGGTAACCTCGGTCACCCGTTGTAGCATTCGTCACTACTCTCTATTTCGCCTGCGCACCTGTACTTGTGGCTTTCCGTTTTATTTTCTCAGAGCTACTCTTCAGAGCTATGGGAGACTATACACATGATTAGGCTGTGGGCGTGGTGGCGGGTCTTGAATCCGATATTCGGAACAACATTGTACTTCGGCCCCTTCTACAAATTTGGCTGTCTTACGACGAACTCCTCTTAAAGCTCACAAAATCATGAATTTCTTCGAGTTCTGTATATAAGCATAAGGTTTCAGGGATGCGAGAAGTCGCGATATTGTGCCTTAAAAAATTTACGGCCATCTGCGCAGTCTTGAAGTTTTCCGTTAGCTCGAAAACGGCACTGTAGCTGAACCGGCGGCACTGCTGCTGTAAAACAATCTCAGCATTATTTTACCGCTGAATTTTTTTCCCCAGAATTACTACTGAACATCGTTGATTTGCTACCGTCAGGTGTTAATCACGACTCACGATACATGCCTGTAAACTCCGCGTGCTAAGTTTATTTTTTTCCGATAGCCGATTTTTTGGTTAAATAACCCGAGCGCATTCTCTATATCTTGCTCTCCCCTTTCATAGAAAAGAACCGTTAAATGGTTGGCTATTGTAGACTAATATCGAATATTCAGTAACGTCTCTTCCGCATCTAAACAGTTTCCTATAATTTCTGAGGCGGGGTAACACTCTACCGGCAGGTAAGGCTTAGGTAAAAAATTCCTCAAAGGTTTCTTATTGAGCAGAGCTTGTTTTCAGCGCGTTTATTTTTAGCTCCGTAGGATTTTCATGCTTTCATAAGTTTTTCTTTATATCGTAGGCCTTATGTGCTAGGAGAGAAATAGTTAATGCACATGCGAAGAGAAATTTTACCTCCTCCTTATTACTGTCCCAAGGTGTAGGAATTCAACGACATCAAAATGCACACTTCGCGGATTCACAATCCCTTGGCCTCCTACTGTAGTTCGCAGGTAGAAGATTTCAACTAATAGGTGAAATTTCTATGTAAGAAATGACTAAGAATTGGCACTATTTAAATATACATTCAATCTTTTTGCCCAAATGTTTAAGTAAATTGACTGCACAAGCCTCATTGCTGCTTTTGAAATGGAGATATGAAACTGTTCTCTGTGGTGAGGGACGAACTGGGGACCTAAAAATAGTGCCGGTTCAGCGGTATCTCGGCCGCTGGCAGCGTTAAACTCGTTGCGTTCTTTATAGCAGAGCTGACATGCGGGCGACCCGACGCAGCTCGGGCAACGCGCCCTGCTAGACAAGGATATCCATCAACATAAATTTATCCCTGAAGGCGCTCGCCCCCGCGAACACAAGTGAGACGATCGCATTAGCTGCTGTTCCCACCTTTCACCCTCGCCCTCTAACCAGAATGCAGGTACAAACAACGTGCAGGGACGGGAGAGGATGAGAGCAGGCTTTCACTTTTCGGCTGGCGACAATGAGAAAATGGGCTTCCCGTCCGGTGTCCATTCCGCAGGAAGCATCGGGGCAGATAGCACCCGCAGCCTGCGAGCTTGTTTGTCGCTCAATCTTAGTTTTTTTTGCTACTTACATCTCTGATATATTTTTGTGATCTAGCATGGATGATGGCGCTTCTTTTAGGGCTGCTTGTAGAATTTTCTATATTTTTGTGTTTCTCTATTGTTGGGCGCCTTTTGTGCGATGGACGCTTCTGCTACCTATGTATACCTTTGTCTTATTTTCTTGCTAGGCCAACTTTCAGGATATTTGTTCATTTTTTGCAGTTTTTTTTCATGGTTTAGTGATATGAACAGTGCATCCGTATATTTTTGTTTTTTACTTCTCTACGAGTCTTTAACAACTTCGCGCATGATCTATCCATATATTTATGTGCCTTCAATGCATATCCCCGGCAAATGTTGCCTCGTGTTCTTTTTTTTTAGGCAACTTACATTTGCCTCAGTTATTTGGTCTACTGGGCAAGACGCACGAATTATGGACGAAAATCGCAACCTTCACAGCGTTCAAAACTGTGTTCCGCATGAGTGTTAACTCAAATTTTATCAGTTTATCGATGAGTTATTACCTGAAACGGTAACTAATTATAACTCTTGAAAGCACAGATTTGAATGAATAACTGCTAACAAGGATTCAAGGGTCTGCAGCACGTTTAATTAACAACAGCTATCTTTATTTAACAGCAATGAGGCTGCTCGTAGAGTCTCTCAAGAAGATCAATCACTTCAAAATTTTATCTTTCAATAACATCGTCCACGCTTCGCACCTCACAGCATAATTGCCGGGCATTCACCATACTGCCTTTGAGACGACCCTCAACCCGACTACATAATCCAGCGACCAGAACATCACTCATTTTGGAAAAGTTTTGTCCCTCTTTTCTTTCCTACCTCGTGCTTGAAAGATTCAAAAGTAGGAATTCATCTTAAATCTTTGCTGTTGAATTGAAAAGAGCTTTTTTAACTTGTCGCTATTACCTGTTTGTTATGTCTAAGTTTGAGCGCATCCTGCGACCGAAAATGTATACGTATTCAGGCGAAATATGTCTTTCCATAAGTCGCGATTGCCTGGGCGTCTGACACAGTGTGAAATGCTAGTGCTCGCTTCTCGGACCTGGTCGTAAGCAGAACTTTACTCAGGATACGAAGCAGCAACGTTCCATGGCTTAACTGAAAATTCCCTAATTCCGGCCTTAAATTCTCTAATTCCGACCCTTTCTCACTGCAGTAGCTTGGCACCTATCGTAAATTGAAAAAAAAAAAAGAATGCGACAATTTAGATTTGTCAACTGTCCTGAAACAACGTAACAATTCCCTTTTCGACAAACTTTGTGCTCAAATCATCTTAAAAAAATGCCTCGACAGAAACATCACAGGTACTCTCTGAGGAATTGTACCGTACGCGGCGGCAAGTCACTAAAAGGAAGGAAAATAACTCAGTTTTCTAGCACGTGTTTTCTACTACGCGTTTCATTCAAGAGGAAGAAACATGTGGAGAACACATAAATGCAAGGCTTGGAGCGCATCAGTGCGTAGCTGCCCCAGTAGGCTGCTGGTCATTGTGTTCGGCTGCTGGGACCAAAGTCACACGATCGAATCTCGGCCTCGTTGGCTGCCTTTCGCTGGTGGCGAAACGTAACAGAGCCAGTGTTCCTGTGCGATGTTAGTGCATGTGAAAACAACCTGAGGTGGTCGAAATTAACGCGCAGTCCTCCACTAGTCTCTCATAGCGCCATGTGCAGCTTTAGGACGGCAGATCCCACTTACCATACCATACCATACCATACCATACCATACCATACCATACCATACCATACCATACCATACCATACCATACCATACCATACCATACCATACCATACCCGCGTTGGCTCAGCGGTTATGATGCTCGTCTACTGGCTCGCGAAACACGGGTACGATCCCGGCCCTGGCAGTCTCATCAATGCAGGCGAAATGCTGGAGATCCGTGCACTCTGTGATGGAAGTGCACGTTAAAAAACCCCAGGTAGTCGAAATTATATGCAGCCGTGCCTCATCGGCGTCCGCCGCCGCGGTGGCTCAGTGGCTATGGTGCTCGGCTGCTGACCCGAAAGACGCGGGTTCGATCCCGGCCGCGGCGGCTGAATTTCTTTGGAGGAGAAATTCGAGGCCCGTGTACTCTGCGATGTAAGTGCATGTTAAAGAACCCCAGGTGGTCGAAATTTCCGGAGCCCTCCACTAAGGCGTCTCTCATAGCCTTAGTCGCTTTGGGACGTTAAACCCCATAAACCAAACCAAACCTCATCGGCGTCCGTAATATATGAGTGACTTAGGGACGTTAAACTCCAAAAAACCATACCATACCATACCATACCATACCATACCATACCATACCATACCATACCATACCATACCATACCATACCATACCATACCATACCATACCATACCATACCATACCATACCATACCATACCATACCATACCATACCATACCATTCCATTTCATACCATAATAATAATAATAATAATAATAATAATAATTGTTTATTTGAAAAAATTACATAGTACACATACGAGCCTGCCCAAGCCAACAATGGGCTTGTGGGGCAGTATTCGGCAGAATGGAGCAAGGCAGGGAACGGCACAGTTAATCAATACTGCACAAAGAATGAAACTAAGGAAAGGCAGTGAGAATGGACGGGGAGAAAAAAAAGGCAGAAAAAAAAGAAAAGAAACAAAATTACACATACAAATCAAAGATAGCAGATTTCACTTCTTTCCGAGTGCTGAAAAAATAAAACATTATCTGGCAGGTCGTTCAACACATCAGGTACATAAAAGACACGGACACGTTTACCATATCTTGTCCGTACTCTGGGCGAGGTAAAGCGGTCGCGTGGACGTAATGCTATGGCGGGGACATACGGGAGGCAGAATTCATTGTTCCATATATACATAAGAATCATAGTTTCTTTGAATAATAGCCTGAACGAAGGCATATGCGAGCATGAAAAAAGATTGGAATTATTAGTAATGTGCACACCATACATCACAGCCCGAATTATAGGTTTTAGTAAAGAATTCACTTTGTTGCGCCAAAACACTGAACAGAAATAAAAAGAACAAATTCCGTATCGCAGCACAGTGTACGCCAATGCATGTGCTCTTGTTTTCCTTATGTAAATTGGGCATAGTGCTTTAATAGAATATAGCAGGCAGGCTATTTTGCGCAGCCATTCACAAACGTTAGCCAAATGAGTGTTCCAGGAGATGTTAGAATCGAAATGGACACCGAGATAATTGACACTTGAGAGGTATGGAATAGGAGAGCAAGAGCAATTGTTACACAGAGGAGAATGAAGAAACACTGGAGTGATGACAGAAACATATTTCAGCGGATCGTGAAAACAGACTAATTTAGTTTCATTTTGGTTAATATAAATTAAGTTGTTACGGTACCAACTGATAACATTTACATGTCAGTTTGTAATTCACCCACGACTTGATGGTAATTAGTATGACGAGATACTAAAAGCGTGTCATCTGCGTATTGTATGGTATGGTATTGATACCATACCATACCATGGTAATTAGTATGACGAGATAGTAAAAGCGTGTCATCTGCATATTGTATGGTATGGTATTGATACCATACCATACCATACCATACCGTACCATACCATACCATACCATACCATACCATACCATACCATACCATACCATACCATACCATACCATACCATACCATACCATACCATGCCACACCATGTCTTACCACATCTTGCCATATCATACGGTACGATATGATACGATACGATACGATACAACAGTATATCATGCCGTATCATAATATATCATTTCATGTCACATTATACCATGCCATGACATGCCATGCCATGCCATGCCATGCCATACTGTACCACATTATGCAATGCGACACTGGCCCACACAGTAGCATGCCTTACCAAACCATCGCGACGAAAAGCCGGAATGAACAACTATTTCCGTTGTACGGCGTTCCCTAAGCGCAGTTTTCTTACGTGATACAACTCTTGGCACTGTGTGCCATTAGGCAGAGAGCTCGCGATAATTGCACTCACTTGTAATCCTTTACGCGTGGCTCTTTCAATGTTTTATGAGTACGCACGCACCTGGACTGCAATGACAGCGCTTGCACTTAATAGCAGGGGTGTGCTCGTTTCATTCCGAGCTGATCAGCTACATTTCCGCGGTGCAAGGTCTGGCAGCATTCCGATGTTGCTTTTCCAATTTGGGAGCCTGCTCTAGAGGGGTTCATTAAACATTCATTAAACACTTAGCTCCGCTAAACCTCTCGACGAACACGGTGCGTGCAGTACTCTTATCTAACTTATCTAGTCCGAATTTGTTTTTATGAATGGCACTCAGGCTCTTATTCCGCGTTAATTTTACTGCGCAGAGGGAGATCGAGTGTAAAGGAGAGTTAAAATTAAACTATGAACGTCAACTCGAGGAGCGCTAAAGAGCGGACTTTATTCAGGGAGATTCAGGAAGTTCCTCTCACTATCAACATTTCCGGCTAGGGCAGCAGCAAATGGGAAGAGTTATGCACCTCTCTTGATTCATTTTAAGAGGTGAAAAGGCCCACAGTTAGAACTTAGCCATAAAGCTAGCCGAGTAGCTTTCAGAAAGACGAGCCTATCTGTGGGAATTAGCAAGATGGGAATTTTGACGAATAAAAAACATGCAGATGTAGTTGAATTTCCCACTAAACTTGACAACGCAACCTGAGATTGGTGGAAAAAGTTTGCAAAAACTTCTGGTACCACATGCATCCTTGTGGTTTTTTTCTCCATTATGTGGAGCAGGACGTAGGAAAGACAGTTTAATGTTTCGACATGATATTGGGAGCGCCGCTGAAAGAATCCCTCCGAAGGATGAGGAAAGGCGCGGTCAGAGCGGCTCACATTTTCTGCTCTGTTTCTCTTCAAACTCTAGTGTTAATACGTGTACTGTATTTTAAGTCTATTTTAATAAGTGTAGCTGCTGAAAACGAGAGGATTGATTGATTCCTGCACTAGTTATGTAATAGTGTCATGCTCTCAACGCTGCAAAATGGCCCGTGGTATGAAACATGCTGTCCTTGCGGGACTTTGTTTTAATTTCGGTCCCCTGCTGCTCTTTGAGCTCAATTGGTATCTCCACCAACAGAACCGTTCTTGCGTTTCACCTGATGAAAATGCGGTCCCTGCGGTCAGCATTAAATACTGCTAACTCGTCCTAAACAGCACAACGCCTCCATGGCGGCGACACTGCAATGAGTTTTCGTATGGTACGGTAAAACTGGCTGGTCTTCTGCTGCCCATGGCCACCGCAAAGTCTCAGTGATTATGGCGCTTGGAAGCTGGCCCGAAAGACGTGTGTTCGATACCGGTCATGGTGGTCCCATTTCGATGCAGGCGAAACGCTAGAGGCAAGAGGCAAGAGGCCCGTGTACTGCGTGATGTCAGTGCATGTTAAAGAACCTTAGGCGGACAAAATTTGCAGAGCCCTTCAATACGGCGTACCCTATATCCTGAGTCGCTTTTGTATGTTTAATTCCGATAAACCATAAACCAAAACCATTCTGCTATATATGCGATGCCTCTTGGGCAACATCTGAAAACCCACCGATGTCCAGCCTTTCAGTTCAGCACTGTTCTGACACTTCAAGGAGGCAAAATGATTAGCAGGTAGAAATTGTGATCATATTCTGGCTAGAGAACATAAGTATATCAATTTATTGCAGGAGGTTCATCGACAGCTGTACCAAGTGGCAGAACATTGATTCCAAGGCAGTGACATCGTTTAGCAATGTTTAAGTACTGTAACAAAAGCGGGACACATTCGATGTGCAGGCTACACACACTGACGCACTCATCATGCGACTTAATGATGACAGCGCATTGCAGTGGGCTTTATGGCTTAAATCTAGTTCATCTTCATCTGAGTCTCTTAATTCCAATAAAAATCACGTGCAGGCTGTTAACTTCATCTTAGCTCGGCATTGCTGGCAGAATGGTTCTTGTGCAATATATGTAATACGTTATTTGGCGGGGGTAGCTTAATGGCCTGCGCTACTCGGCATGTACGTAGGCCTTCTAAACTCATAGTCAAAGCGCCTCACACAGATGACGGCATGAGTAAGCGAAGAGGAAGAAAAGCAAACCCGTTCTGTTAGGCACGCGCGTAGGGCGTCAGCAACACTTATTATCGCGGACATGGCATCAAACAGAGAAAGAAGTGGAAACCGGAAGTGACTGGTGCATTGATGCAATATGGCTACCGAGATGGACAGAGTGCCAGCCACGATACAATATTTTCTGATTCGGATTTCAGCCCACGCCTGCGCAGAGCGAGTAGCTTGATTGGTCCACACCTTCTTGATTACCCCCGATCTTTATTACGCTCTCTCTTCTGGTTGCCTTGGTTGCTGGTTATCACTTTAAATGACGCGCAGAGAGTGCACCAGTACATTTGAAATCTTGGTCAGTTGGTACATATTCATGAAAAGAAACCAGTCAATTGACGGAACACAACGATGAGACGAGGCACACATATGACCACTAGACTAACAACTGTTCTTTAATGAAGGAAACAGTTTCACAGGAAAAAGTGGCAGAGCATGCGCAGCTCAGTTATCAAAAATCTACATTCTAAAGATAACCTTAGGTCTAGCGCCGTTGCGAAAAGAAGCTTAGCTTCTTCTGCTTAAGGGAGATAGAAGGATTGTTGATGTAATCATCCCCTTGCATACTAATGAGGAACACTAAGAGGATCTCGCGTTAGACTTTTCCCTTGCCTCTGCCAACAATACTGACATTAGAAAACAACCGGTAGAAGCCGCATTCCCGGCAATATCGAGGCAAGTTAGCACCGTTCGAAAGGGACAGAGAGTTGTGGTGCTCTTTCTGTCTTTCATTAATACACCGGACTGTTTGCCCTATCTACACTTTTATGCGAAGCATACTACTTTAGCTACCACTTCAGTCCTTCACCGTGGTTATGCGCCTCCAAATCACGTGATACATGACGTCACACCACGTGACACGATGACGTCACGACAGTAGAGAAACGGGGGCCCACCTCGCGCCGTCGCTGTGGTTGTGCGCCTCCAAATCACGTGATACATGACGTCACACCACGTGACACGATGACGTCACGACAGTCGAGAAACGGGGGCCCACCTCGCGCCGTCGCTGTGGTTGTGCGCCTCCAAATTACGCGACACGATGGTGCTTCGTATTCTCCAGGCTTAACCAAGTTAAGCCTCAGCCATTTTTTCGCAGCTCAGCGGAATCCTGTATACAAAACCTGTGGCACAAGTGACATAGCGATTTTCATGCTGCGTCGAACAGACCGTATGATAAGTCCTGCCACGCGCAACACACGAGCACAGGCGTGAAAGCTTGCTAGGAGCAGAAAACACGACACTGACGCCCTGCCTTTCAGCGACCTTTTTAATGGTGTGGGATATTATATGCACATAAGCCACCGCTTCCATTTTTCTTTTTTTCGACTGTCTTTGGGTCAGCCCTTCTAACGTCTCGAACCTTAATTTTTGCAACACCATTTCTGCCACCACCTTCAAAAGCTCTTTCGGAAAACCGGCCGCCTGCAAGCGTGCCGTGGTGCCAACTCTTTTGCAGTGCATTGCACAAGCAGTTCGTAGCTATCCCTCTCTTGAAAATCTTCGAGTGCCCCGCCGCGGTGGCTAAGTGGTTACGGCGCTAGGCTGCTGACCCGAAAGACGCGGGTTCGATCCCGGCCGCGGCGGCCGAATTTCGATGAAGGCGAAATTCTAGAGGCCCGTGTGCTGTGCGATGTCAGTGCATGTTAAAGAACTCCAGGTGGTCGAAATTTCCGGAGCCCTTCACTACGGCGTCCCTCATAGCCTGAGTTGCTTCGGGACGTTAAACGCCAATAAACCAAGCCAAACCAAAATGTTGGAGTGAGCCGATGAGTACGGTAATAAGGACTGCTTAGTCCTAGGCGGGAAGCACCAGCAAAAATGGCCATCATCAAGAAATGTTTTTGATGTTCTAAAAATCTAATCGAGTGGTTAATGGGTAGTTCATACGTAAAGCATTTGGTACTCGAGCATGCTTTAAAATTTGACGAAATCTAGAGTACAACCACATGCAATGAGTCACTGGGTGAAAGATTCAAAAGAATCAGGAAATCATCAACGTATCTAAAAATTCTGCGCACATGTTTGTCAAAAAGAACACGTTGCAACGTGTTGTCAAACTTTACTAAAAATATCTGGCACAATACTGGTGCTACGCTTGCCCCGATGCAGATTCCTTTTTTTGTGAACGTACACAGCATCCTTAAAATGAGCAAAGGTGGAAGAAAGATAAATTGTTAACAGCTCAAGGAACGCATCTACAAAAACTCACAGAACGCATCCAGTCGTCGTGTGTGTGCCTGGTGTCTTCGCTGTGTTCCGTTTTTTGGCTGGTTTCTTTTCATTCTTTTCATTTCCCAATTATTTTTCCTTCTTTCTCCTCAAGCCGGCGCTTAATATAGTGTTATTAAAAATAATATACTAAAAATAGGAAATAACCATGACAGTTGGCAGTTAAACTAATGGTCGGTCGCGAGATATTGCTCGGAAAAAGCAACCTGGGCACCGATGACAGCACCTGCCATGGTTTACCCCCAGGAATAGTACGATGACTCTCTGGGATCTATGAATGTTTAGCAGAGAATGACCAATGCAGCATATATGGGCATTAACACATTACCTATATTGATACAAACCATTAGGGCGGAGTTTAAGTATAACCGAACTGTAGCATTATAAGTAACAAATTGATAAACAAATTAGGTACGTTGGGGAGGAGGAATAACCGCAAACTTGACAGGACTGAAGATCGAGAAGAGGACAGGACGAGCCCTGGGCCCAAGCTTTGGGCCAACTGGCCCAAAGCTTCCCCTTGTTGAAATTAGGTACAATCGCCACTATTATTTGCGACATAAGGTATCACTAGCCCCCAAACCGAGTCCTAGAGCATGCCATTCAATAAGATCTATCAATTTAGCTATTCAGAATATTCGGCAGCCATGCCAGCAGGTCGCGCTTCACCGAAAGCCGCCACTCCTTATTAGGGATGTCAGATCTCGACGAGTAAACAAACCAAGGCATCCGAACATATCCCATTTTGAAGTGGGCAATCTGGCTAACACTGAGATAGATGGAGGCGTTGCCTTTGCTAACGCCTGAGATCACTCAGTCATCGCCACGAGCCTGCAAGCCGTGTATGTAACTGGTATTTGCGTGAATTTGCCCCGTCCATACATTCGGCGGTAGTGTGCGCTGCAACTGGAGGGTGTAACTGGACAATTCCAGAACCTGCAAGCGACTTCAGAAAATAGAATGCGACGCTGTTTTCATATCTAAGCAGTGAAAAGCTTCGATTGCAGTTGCGTTATTAGCGTGAAGGGAGCCGAAGGCACTACTTAAGCTTTGGACGAGATGCGGATGACGCCCCCTTAAGCACCTGGCTAAGAAGGGTTGAAAATTGTGCTTTTATAACGTGGGGCTCACTAGATCTCTTAGATTGGGTTTTCAAGACAGTGCTCACTTCTACCGTTGTAGAGGGTACTGTGTGTGAGTAGGGGTCATTATTTATGCTCAGGAGATAACTCTTAAAATTCATATGTTATACGTTTAGTTTAGTTAAGATGAAGTGCGTAAATAACCAACTAATCACACTCCGTCTTAGGGCGGACCCGCATCTCCAGCTTAACGCGAACGCTTTCTATTCATAAGCAGGAAGACATGCGGAGGTAAAGAAAACCGGCAAACAGATAGCAAAGCCTAATTTTTCAAACGGGGATCGTACGTTATTTAGCCTTTACGTTGCGTCCCTTTCGCTTCATTCCTACCAGAGAGCTCACCGGAGGGAAATAAGAGCCACGCCTTAGTCATTTACGACAACTTAGTCGCAGACGCACTCTAGCGTGCGGCGCTGCAAGCTTGTGGAATGGAATCGGGTGCCAAATATTTCGCGCCTTTGCTCAGTCCACTATGGACCTTTCTTTTTATTTTGATGTGTCCGTTTCCCGCTCTGAGTTCCTCCACAGAGCGAGCTGGGCTACTTAGTGACGCCGGGGGGTGACAATTATTCTTGAAGCGTTACACCCCACACATAATCTTCGTCAGCTCTGCCCAGACAGGCGTTAAGACTCGAGAACTTGACGACGCCAGCCCCGAGAGACGTCTCTTGCGTCGACGGCACAACCTTTTCTTCGCTCTTCGCTCGAAGAGGCAGCGCGAGACGCCACGACGCAAGACGAAACATCACACTTAAGGCGGCGAAGGGGCGAAGGAAGTGGCGAAAGACAGCACGCCAAGAACGCTTCAGAACGTTTCGCTAAGTTTTCAAGGCTATGCCACCACTCCCGTCGTGGCTTGACTAAGCGTAGGGGTATAGGTGGGCAGCTCTGAGCACACCAGACATGTAGAAGTGGTGACATGACTGGGAGGCACGTTAGATTCCAAGGAACAAGGCCGAAAGAGGTCGATGCGGAGGCATTTCCATACACACGAGGAGGAAGACAGACTAGCTTGGAATAAACGCCTCGTAATAAGGGAGCAATTACTCATTGACATCCACCCAAGCGCAGCTATACAGCTACAAAGGACAGCTATACAGCTTTCTCAGGAACTTCGCAGTTAAAGAAAAATTCGTCCTGGTCCGGGGTTCGAACCCGGGAACACGGTTACACCGGAGCAGTCCTTTCCTTTGTAGCCGTATGGCTGCGCTTGGGTGGATGTCAATGAGTAATTACTCCCTTATTACAAATCTACTCCACCTTGGGGGATTCCCCTAAACATTTGACCAATAAACGCCTCCTTGCACATGCCTTACGACTGCTTCTCGACTAGCGAGTGCAACCCAAACACGCAGACATCTTGCCCCCATTTTGCTTTATTTGTCGCTTTCATGATGAGCGGCGTTCTCAAGGCATATGTGCGCGCACTCGCAGTGCGGCGGAGTGGTATGGTAGAAATCTTGTTCGCGCGTCTGTGTGCGTAAGTACGGGAGTTTAGGCGTGTGTGTATCTGCTTATCGGACAGACAAATTCGCAGAATAAGCTAGCACCCTGTCGATATGCTCAATGTTAGAAAAGAGCAAGAAGCAGGAATGAGAAAAACTAGATGAAAAAATTCCGGCTAGTTAGAAAGCTACGTTTTGATCAATAACAGCAAATTGCACCAGGGCTTCTGGCCTAGCAGTATGAAGATCCGAACAACCAATGAAAGTTGCAACCGAGATCGTGATGGCTGATACAACAGTCGAACACTATATGCGTGCGAAGATATACCACAAAGAGGGATTAATTTTTTTTTGCGGTAGCCTCCAATCTTTAAATGAAGGAGGCCTGACATTAAGTGCGCCGCGTGTTCATATACATGCATTTTATCCAATAATTCAGTATTTGTTTCCACCAAGCAGAGCTGAAATATGTCCAGTGCAGACTTCACTAATATTTCTAGATTTCTTTTGAGCACAAGTAAGTGTTCCTTTCTACATGCTTCTGACATTAGGACAATACGCGCTGCAGGAGTTAGTCTTGAACTAAAGAAATTACATCTGAAGGCACATTGGACTATGTTGCGGATGCCAAACGGAGAATAAAAGGAAGCAACTTTACACTGTCTAAAAGAAACCCGATTCTGAAGCCACCCCACGCCACCCCACGCGAGGCTAATATTGAGAGAACGTTATTTCACAGTTGCCACCCCACGCGAGGCTAATATTGAGAGAACGCTATTTCACAGTCGAATGCAGCGCGTTGCCTGCGACAGTAGCCGGCCAAAGTTTTATTCGCAGAATTGCATCCGTAGTCGCCAATTGTGAAGCGACTGCGCAGAGCGTGAGGTGGTGCCTGCGCCTGTGGAGTGTCAATCTATTCTAGAGCTTCTCCGAAAAAGCAGGTTCAGTTATAAATTTAGCGTCCGTTTCAAAGAAACATTTTAAGTATGACGCGGATGAAGTGCGGAGTCCTGAAAGGCTCCTTGTTTTTCCCTGTCTGTCGTCTATGCGCTCGGTAATATAAACTCTTAAGTGACTAGTACCTAAGAAGAAGCTTTCAGGTGGAGAACAAAACACCACAGTAAAATTTACAAGACCGCAAATATTGGCTTCAGCCAAGGATAATACGCTACCGTGAAAGCTATAATGTAACGCGCAATAACGCGGGAACGAACAGAAAAGTATGGTGGACATTCGTTTTACTATAGGTACCGCTCAACACTGATTGCTAGTTGCAAGTGAACAAACACGCAAGAATTTTAGCAGCCTTTTCTTTTGGGCTAGTTGGCTCATGAATAAATAAGGATTACTTCCTAGCATTTCTGGCATCTACCTTCGTTAGCTGTGTGCTGTTGAGTGCGCCATGAAATAATCCCTCTTTTCGCAGGAGTCTGCAGACGATTCTTAGTCCTACTTTTTTGTCGTGGAAATATATGAAAAGCTGCTAGCTCGTCAACCGAAACAATGAAGCGCCGTGTAAAAAACTCTGAAATTACAAACAGGATGATATACGACAAGACCAATTAAAGTCACGTTCTCAGATAAGAAATATTGTACCTGAAAACAGCACTTTTTGATGGGGCCGCGTGAAGCGGTCTCGTATGATCTTTCTGCATTTAACCGTTCTCGCTCATTTTCGCAACACTGGGGAATGTTGCAGGTGGGAAGTTAGCGAAGGCGCCGTCGGCATCCCCCCAAAACAACACCAAAGATAGTGATTTGGGAGGCGCCCATAGACATTACCAGTGGAGATACGTGTCACTACATTGAATAAAAAGTAATATTTTCATACTGGTCCAAGCCATGGAAAAGTTAGCGACTGTTGTCAATATAGGCAACACAAATCTACTCCCTGAATGCCATACACCCCACACTAACAGCACAGAAAACAAAGACATTCGTCAGCTTCAGCTTTTGCGCTTATTTATGCTGCAACAGACCTGAGTCGGACCACACAAAAAAAGAACACACAATAACCAGCTTGAAATTCAAAAGCACCGATTACAGTGAAACCACAGGGAACTGCCGTTACAACGAAAAGCAAATTAGGAAAGTCCCTTGAGACAGACGATGCCGCACGCAGAATTTAAAGTCGCCTTGTTTGAGCGGATTTGCCATCCTAGCGACTCTTCTACCATCTACTTCTTTTATTTGTTTTTTGTTTAGAACTAGATACTGCCCGGTGGTCGCCACTGTTCCTTGCTTTCCAATTTGGTCGTAGCCCGCAGGGGAGGATGCGTCGAGGAAGACTCACGCACCAAATTGAGTAAACCCCAAAACAGTCCGTCTTCTGGCAGAAGGCAGCAATGCACAGTGTGGCTCGATGGGACGCCAAAAAAATGCCTGTTTCTAAAACATCGCACACATGCTGAAGTCCACATGCCAAGAACCAGAGTGTTACTTGAAGTTAGAAAAGAGAAAAAAAAAAGTCACCCGCAGCAGTCGTTTGCTGTACACCAGAGGAGCATTCCAGTTCTGCGTCTAATGTTCAGAGCAGTCCCTGCATAAAGAACACACACACAAAAAAAAACACCAATATCTTTTCATACTGAAGCGCATTTCATTCTTTGGTGTCACTTTGCCCAATATTCTTGCATCACTCCTCTCAAGCTAATGTCCCGGCAAGAGTCACTTCCGCATTAAAAAAAAACCGGATCAAATTTCTTTGCTCTTCTTATCTTGCTCAAAGAGAAAATAAACGCATTATTGTCCAACAAAGCTATACTCCTTGAAAAAAGATTAGTGAGGTTTCCAAAAAATATATTGAGCCGCAGGGTGAGCTGCTCATCTTGTTAGCTACTACATTCAACAGTGTTGTACGACATTGAGTAATGCCTGCGCGATGGGCCCTTCATTCAATAATTATTTTTTTTTAAATAGCCTGCGTGCGAAAGCGAATAGAGCTATGTACTCTTCTAAGGTTGTGCTTTCCGCCACATGCATATTTTATGAGACAACGCTCTTAAAACTTTCGCATAAGGGTGCTAATTATGCAGCCATTCAGAAGAAGCGCTAGCCGCTGGGGCACAGAAGACAGAAGGAAGACAGAAGACGAAGCTGACGAAGCTCGGGTGCGCGCTTGCGAACGCCGGCCTGCTGAGCAGCAAACCCCAACTCTCTTTCTTACACCTGCAATACTGAATGGCTGCAGTGTTATTGCTAAACACCTTTAGCATACCGTGTACCGTGTTACCATTACCAGTACCGGAGTACTGGTACTCCGCGCTAAGCCAATGCGCATGCGCAAATCGCCTTCACGGTGCCAGATGGCGCCAGGCACCGGGCAACTGCGCGTGCGCCTGCAGCATCAGGACCAATCAGCGCGTGTTCACCGACTGTAGGTGGAATCCCGGTATTCCGATAACGGTAACATGGTGCTCAGTATGCTAAAAATGTCTGCTGCAACAATTGCACCATAAATAAAGCTGAGTGAAACCGATAGGTACACAAAAGAGCGCAATACAAATGCTGCATAATACACTATATCAAAGCGAATATTTTTTTTTGTCTGTTTTTCCACTAACCGGAAAATAGGCAGACTGGGCAAATATACACTATCGGATATATGGAAGGAACAAAGCGCAGATCCGATCCGGAAATCCTTCCGCGCGTGGTGGCTACCTCGATTGGCACGCGCCTTTCAAGTGCAAGTTTTCGTGAAGAATTTAACAATTGTTTTAAAACCTCCATATCGGCATATTTTCGTTGCTCCCTCAAGAAAAGCATGGCTTGAAAATACAAGCTTTATCTCAAATATGCATAACCAATGTGGCCTTTTTCTAAGCCATGTAGTCAGGCCGTCTAACCTTGCTGGAGGCCTCGCTCTCCAAATGAGTAATATTCGACAGTTCTTTTCACGCTGGCGAGATTCGGAAGAGTGGCGGTGTGAAACAATCCACACTGGCCGAGAAATAAACTCGTTGGCGGGAATGTGATTTACAAATACTGTCCATCTTCTACAGCCAACCTCGGGAGAACTGAAATCGAGAAGACACTAGGAGCTCTTTCTGGAAGTGATTTTATGTCGATTGCGCGATGGATACGCACTTCTTACACGCAGGTTTCTGCTCAGGAAAGGAGATAAACTTATACGTGAATCAGGTAGACGAGTTCTTTCACGTCCTGCTTCTATGCTTGTTTTGGCCTAGCGTTGGCCTGCCGGGCATGCATTCCCGGTGTCGCCCTGTAGAATGCATGCCCGTGTCCGCGCCTAGCCTAGGCTCGGCAAAGAACTGCTATACATGACCTAGCCTGAGGACTGGGCCGGGCCAGGCTCAGGCTTTCGGAGAAGTCTGAACCGGGGCAGTGGTCCACCTCCTCACATGGCTAACAGACCGATGTTTCCCTCTCTTTGCGAAGTTATGTTATTAAATGTCAGCTTTAGAAAATTTTTGAGTAAAGCAACTCTTTCAATTTGTGGAAAGCGATAGGAATTATCAAATTGAACTCGAATCTGTTTTTTTGATTATGGGCAATTTTTTTTATTTTCTGAGGCCGCAGTTCATGCATGTAGAAGTTTTTTTTTTACATGCCTAAGTTTCCTAAGTAATAAGCATCCTAAGTAATAAACCATCTGAACCTTCCGGCTACGCCACTGCTGAGAACAAGCTAAGTCCATGAAATCAGTTATTGCAAATACCTAATGAAAATAGGCTATAGACAGCTCAGTTACGTCTTCTGACTATTAGAGACAACTATTATTATACACTTTTGCATATGTGGGCAGCATTCATGGGGGTTAGACTGATTGCGGAAATGTTCCGGGCGACATTCAGAGCATTGTTTCCGCAATATGAATGAAACCATTCGAGCTGCTTCACTGAGTCCAGACTAACTCCGTTTCATACATAGCAGGCAACGCTGCCGAGGTTGCTTAAGTAGTGCGTCCTCGAAACCATATTACTCCGCCACACATCATTCGTTGTTCTCGAAACTCTGGTCCCTGTTCCGACGAATGCAAATAGCGGTATAAAAAGATGTGGTAGCATTGAAAATCACGGTCGAAGCTGTGAGGCGCTCAATTGTTAGAGGATTTCGGCAGATAAGGCATCGATGAACAAACTTTATACCCCCTGTCCTACTCATTGTCCGCAAGATGGCCAAAGTGATTTAAAGTAAGCAACAGAACATTTAACGTTTTTTCGTTTGAAGCTACCTTTTATGTTGAACGCCACGTCACTTTAGCATACGCGTAACGAAAAGCTAGCACAATACCCGTGTACCAAAAAGGGCACAATTATTGATCTGTGTCGGCGCAGCCTCAAGACGCAAAACGCAATGCCGTGCCACCAGGAGACTTGCATAAACCAGGCAGCTTTCACATCACCTGAGGCTTCCATACCACTGCGCTAAGTCCACGCAAGCTAAGCGCACCCAGTACGAGTCCACTACAAAGTGTCACAAGCACGCCGGCACTTATAAGCCCGCCGGCATAGTTACTCATTCAGGGGTTCCCGCTACAGCTCCGGTTGGACGCCGCACAGCTGCATGAGCCAGCGCGCAAGACCACGGGAAGGACGCGGCAGTCTCCAACCGTGGACAACTTGATTGCCGGCGGCGAAATTAATTAGATGTTCGGGTGCTTCGCATGGCGCTTTAGCGCTCCTCGACCCCCTTTCTGAAGCTTGAATCCTTTCGAAAAACTTTGCAGCCGCATGGGCCCTTGCTTTCAAGCGTCATTTCGCGTCCCCGGGATGCAAAGTCCTCTGGGACACAGCATATATACTGCTTTGGCAAAGTGTCTTGCGCCTCGCGGACGATAGGCGTAGTCCTAAAGGAATCTTAAATGAATGCAATTAGTTTAAAGAGGTAGGGGAGGGGGCTTAGCGCGGAGAGATAATTTCAAGCGAAATGCTGCTACCCTCAACGGGCGTTGTTATGGTTGACAATTTCTCCGCGTGAGATATCGCGAGCGTTAGCGTCAGCTGCAGCGTCAACTAAAGAGCTTTTACGGGAATGTGCTCGTAAATGGTTTCCCCTCATGGTGCTTGACTTTCTCTGCAAGGACTAATACGGGGTGTCGTCATGAGTGGAGAGGTCAGGGATATTTTTTTTCCGGCACACGGTCTTCTGCAGTGGTGAATTTCGTTTCTGTTTGTTTTTTTCAAGGATATTTCACAATTAGCGGAATTTAATACATTCGCGGGAGAAACAAATCCCGCTCATTTCACTGACCATTATTCGATACGACCAACTCCAGATAAAATCCGCTGTTTAAGGTCCGACGACTGTACCCTCATTTGTAGCACTCCGCTGCCAGTTGACTTCCTCTTGTACAGCAACTGCGCACAACTTTTGTCCTGAGCGCAGCTACTCGTGCCTAGATTTTCAACCAAGGAAACAATCACAAATGGTAAGACAACTGTAAATGTAACAAGTACGGTCGCCGAAAAACTGCGACTATTTGGCGGCTTTGCGGGATTTATTACAGCTGTTGTAATAAAATGACTACAGTCTCCACAGCACTCAAGAATGTAACGGAGAACGCCACTCTATGTGTCTTAATATGTCATATCATGTATCATTATGCAGTATCACTTTTATTTTCATTTTCTCCCTATAATGAAACCAGCAATATCTCCTCATTACAAATATCTCTCTTATTTTTTTATTAAAATTAACTTCCTACAATTTACAATATTCTACATCAATGGTTTATTAGTACCTTGGTTTTCCAAGTATTTTTATCTATATAGAGCACATCTTTCAGGACGCATTCTTTTTTTCTCTCATTTAGAAGCTGTGTTTATATTCATTCGAGATTTTTTTATATATTTCATCTGCGACTGATTTTTTTATCGGTATCGTCCAATGAAGCAATCTCCGTATTATCATATCTCGAGAAGTAAGTCATGCAAATGCACAGGAACACAGATATAAGATTCCTAATTTGGGCGCCGCAGCATTGGAATTATTTATTTTGCTCACTTTTTTGTTACTGAACATCTCACATGGTATCGACACTTGCAGACAATGTCGCTCGCCAGCATCGATTATAGCGTAAGCGTTGTCGACGACAAAAAGACGAGAAAAAAGCCCAGCAACTAGGTACACCATACCATCCTCGCGCCTAATTTTTTTTTCAATGCTTTAATGAAAGAATCGTCTTGAGGAAACGACTTTACGAAATACTGCATGCTTGTTCTGAACATCCCTTTGGTGCAGCCTGTAAATGCAGATATTAGGATTAGGTCGAGACGACACAAGCGCTCAAGGTTCCTTCAACAGCTCGGAAGTACTCGCTTGAAAGGAGGACTAGAGAACGAAACAAAATCAGTTGTGAGCAAGGCGTCATAAGTAGCCTGGAAAGATGATACAGCAATGAATATAAATTGGAGGCCCAATCATTTATGAAAGCAAAGCTGAAGCAGTGAACGAACTTAGCCGCATTAAGGTGGCATCTTTGCTTATTTTTTTTATGTTTCCTGGACAGCTGCTGATATAATCGCTGCAGCGTTAAGGAGAACGTCGACGTAGGCATTTTGGAATGAAACAAAAAAATCCGACATTAGGTTCATAGGGGACGAAAATGTGGCCTACTTGACTTGCTGGCCACCACAGCAACCTTTTGTTGGTCATGTTATGCCGGTAAACCTTAATAAAAGCCTCGGCAGGAAAAAGCTAATGTTGTGACCACTGCTCCTAAGACGCGCGGAAGGTCGGCAAGTCTGGTTTTCTGCTTCACTTTGCTACTTGATAGGCAGGCACCAAACAATATACTACACAAGAAAGAGCAGCGGTAAGTTCCCATTTTGGACACCCAAGATTTATACGGCTCGCTTTGATAAGAATAACATCACATCCGACTGAACTTGAGCATCTCAACGCGCTGTCAAGAAATGCACTGCAAATTCATGAATTTAGGTAGACAACGAAGCAATAAATATAAGTTATAAGAAAAAAACAAGATTGTCATAAACATTTTAGGGCAAAACAATAGGATTAATGCTAACAGGAAACGTTATGCTTATCAAACGTATTTGGTAGCCGCCGCGGTGGCTCAGGGGTTACGGTGCTCGACTGATCACCCGAAAGGCTCGAGTTAGGTCCCCACTACGGCAGTCGCATTTTGATGGGGGCGAAATGCTAGAGGCCCTTGTACTGAGCCATGTCAGTGTAAGTAAAGAACCCAAGGTGGTCGACATTATCCGAAGCCCTCCACTACTGCTCTCTTCATAGCCTGAGTCTCATTGGGGCGTTAAACCCCATAGGACAAAAACAAAAGGAAAAGTACTTTGTATGGAAACAAGAATGTGTTGTAGAGGAGAGAAGCGATGGAACCCCCCCGCGCCCCCCTCCCCCCCAAAAAAAAAGATACATTTCTGGAAGTAGGACGACTATTACAAACGTACGAGTTTAGCTTTCAAATCAAGCTTATCCAGCTCAAGTGAGTCATTCCTGCCGAAGCCTAATGCTACTTATTACGATATTTTTTCTGCCGACTCAGCACAATGAGCATTGAATGAAAAAGGCAACCCGTATGTTGTTGTATTATTTTGTTTGCTACAATAATTGCCATTGCGCTAATTTCAAACTGGAAAGGAACGAAGTACCTTTCTCATTATGCAGCGAAAGCATCAAAAAGGGCACGAGTTAGAATTCGTCTAGCAGTTGCATTGCATTTCTTCCTAAGCGTGGTCCAGGATAAAAGTATTCAGGACACCCTGTGCAAAGTGGTTATTGCCCGAATTTCGCGTACTTTATGAGATACAATATGTATTTTAGATTATTCTTCAGGCATGGTACGCTTCAGCCTTGTCTCTAGGAAGAATCTTCGAAATAAATATAACTCATTATGAGGAATTCATACAGGATTCCCTAGAATAGCTTTGCTACTTTTATATAGAGATGTCGTGGCACATCTAAAATCCCTGAACAATAGTCGTCAGCGAGGAGGTTTTTCTAAGGAAATACATTTCTAAGGAAATGTATTTGTTTTTCACTAGCCATGGTATCACGTGAAAGAGTAGGCAAAATGTGCTGAACAGACACTTGCATTTCATTTCGACTGCTTGGTTCAGCAGTGCATAAAAAGTTTCTCTTTCTCTCTAAAGCGCAGATGTCTAATATCTCCTGCAATGAGGATCAGAAGGACAAGTTGTACGAGTGGAAACTAAGCATTTTGTCAGATTTGCCTGCCTGGATGCGTTGGGTTTCAAATTAAAATTTTTGGTTGGGGATGTGTTAGTTTATTATAAGTTGTTCGAGACTAATAAAATACTCTCCTTTTCTGCCATGGCTAAATGTAAAGGACAGAAGAAATCACTTGCTGTTAAATGCCTCACAATTCAGTCTTGTGCTTTTCAGTGCAGAGCATTTTTGTAAAATCTTGATAATAATACGTCAACACATACGCCCAGAAATAAGGGCCAACTAAGGTGAAAGGAAGCAACCGTTGTAGCGAACAATTTAAAGTGCCTTGCAGCTGAAGCGCTTCATATTTTGCTTCGGAGGCCGCAGTAATTTGAACAGATATGTTCGTTTCATATTTTGCTTTTGCATGAGGAGAACATTCCTGCTCGTGATGTTGGCGGAGAAATACACGTGTCTTGTCGTGAAGGCTTACACGGGAATAGATTGGTCATGCTCTTCACTTTTTCTCTCAACCAAAACATGCCTCTAAACCCGAATTAAAGTTTTCATGGCCTGCGACCTAGGCGACAGGGGCAAACAATGTAGTGATGGTCGTGTTTGCCTGCCGTCGCTTGTTTGATCAGTAAACGTAGCCGGCGCTCAAAAGAATAACTTGATTAATCCAAACCTCGTAGAATTACCTTTGTTGAAAATACCTGCATCAACAAGAATCTTTTTTTTTTTTTTGCTAGGACGTATATTTGCGAACGAGTTGTCAACTCTTCGGGCATGTTTGTGTCGCACGCCAGAAAACAGAGATTGCGGACTCTATTTGCCAAAGCAACACATTGCAACCGCAAGGTCAGACAAAAGCTCCGGAGTTCACCGCTCTAAGTGCTTATTTTGCGGATTAGATGGTGATGTTTTGCTAGATGAAAAGTGAAGCCATCTTTACGAAATGTTTTTCATGTAATAGTTCGTTTACCTTAAATTATACTATTCATTGTGTTGCAATTCGGGTAACAAGCATTTCTGTTATGAGACTGATAATATCATTTCAGTTCCCTAACATTGCTAGCGTCGAGGTTTTATAGAGCTTGCCCAGTAACACGCTATTTTTTCGACAACGGATATTTCCTATTTGTTTTTCTTGGGCACAATATGATTGCCAACTCTGGCAATGGGAAAAACTGCACGACAAGCTATAAAATGTATGATTACATAGCCTCACAACGCCTTCGCTGCGTCATAATATTTAGTGAAATATGAATAACTTGGCACTTTTCAACCTCTGCCGCTTTGGGATGTCTTTATCGAATTATGCATTGTAATCTTTTAGGAGCAAACATTTTACCACGTTAGCCATGGCACACTGAAAAGACGTGCGCAACAACTGGCGACTTAGGGCCCCGCCGCGGTGGCTCAGTGGTTATGGCGCTCGGCTGCTGGCCCGAAAGACGCGGGTTCGATCTCGGCCGCGACGGTCGACTTTCGATAAAGGTGAAATACTAGAGGGCCGTGTACAGTGCGATGTCAGTGCACGTTAAAGGACCCCATGTGGTCGAAATTTCCGGAACCCTTTACTACGGCGTCCCTCACAGCCCGAGTCGCTTTGGGACGTTAAACTCTATAAACCTAAACCAAATAATGACTTAAGTTCAGCTAGAAAAACTCTAGCTTTATGCGCTGTCGGCCGAGTTATATTTTTAGTTTTGTGTCTGCACAGTATTCAGCGCTAATAAGAACTATATGCCCGGGGGAAATGGGCAAATTTTCTTTAAGTACATCTATTTGAGGAAAGTGGGAACGTTTCTTCTACTAGGAAATGGTCACAAGTGTTAAATAATATTATCTAACAATTTTTTCTCACTTCATTGATTATGTAGCTAATGCCAATTTAATAGAGATGACGTAAACAATATTAGACGGAAATATTCATACAAATTAGATATGAAAGATACGCCTGCTGTATTCTTTTGCAATGCTGTCTAAAATATATATTCACGTATATATCGCTTACAATAGGTTCATGGAGGTCCTCGTTGTAATGTTACTCAGTTTTCTCATCGCAAAAAGTTACATGGAGTACTATCAGCTGCGCCACGCCGCACCACTTCACTGCAAGCCAATGCAACACGTTGTCGCGCTGAAACCTCCCATAGTGCAAGTATTCGTCCTGAGAGCGAAATGCGAGAGATTGATTACAAATATTAAGAAGGGAATGCGTCAGATTTCTATCGACAAGATAATTTTAGGGAATGACTCATAGCTGAAACTAATGTTTACAAAATGGTCTGCAACATAGCACGGAATTCGGCAAAAAACAAGGCTATTCGCAACTCTTGTTGTGGAACTAATTAATGTGCACAATATCTATTCACAAAAAAATAATCATGTCCCATTTAATTCGGCACAAGATTGTTCTCGAGTATAACCATCTTTTCAGTGACCCTTTCTCTTCATCAGTCCATAAACTGATTGACATTACCTATTCGCCTTGGAATGTGGGAAGTGTTGCCTGGCGTATCCGATGCGTTGCCTTGTGCGTACTGTTTTACTGTGCCTTAAATTTAGCCTAGAATGCTATTAATAGTCAAAAGCCATACAGTGTAAAGGTGCCTTGGCTGATAAACAAACTTAATAATTTAGGCTGTTCGCAGAAGTTTTGCCATATATACCTTCTCCCTATTAAGCGGCTGCTTGGAAATGAATGTGAGTGCAAAAGTTTGCTTCACTCGCGCATATCTTCGGCTGCGCATTACTCTTAGTCACCGTGCTTTCCGGATCCATTCACGTAAAATTACTGCTATTTCTCGCGCATGGCGTTTCACATTAATGAGCAGGCTGGCGGCATTTCTGCGCCTGAACGCCATTCCCACGATGCTCCGGAGTAGCAGCGGGGGCGTCTGTGTTCTCGAGACAGAACGAGTAAAAACAAAAAGAAAGCGAATAAGCGTGTCGTCAGCACTTGCGCATGTGTCAGCAGTACCCAAGTCAAAGTTAAGCCTTAATTAAGCCGCAAAAGGCAACGATGAGGCGCGGCTCCCCTCCCACGCCTAATTATATATTGCCTAACGAAGCATGCTGACCAAGATCTGGCGTGTCGAGTGCAAGGGAGCAAAGGTCGGAAGAAAGGTGGGTGGGTGCAGCTGATTTCGTCTGATAATGACTTTACACCAACTCTCTCTTCAATTCATGCTTTTTACAGGACATCCCCACTACTCGATCTCCATCTAATCACTTTAAATCACTCCTTTTCCTCTTCTGAAAACCCCATTCTCTTTCTCTCCAGAGTTATGAATTCAAGTGGAGAGAAGGTTTAGGGACCTGTGTTACCAGAGATATTTTCACGGGCCTCTTGGCACTAGGTATGCGGCTTAGAAATCAATTTGCGCGCCGCTGGATTGAATTCTCATTGATTGTTTCCTGAACTGCGCAGACTCCTTTCGATTGTAGTCCAGTGCCGACAGAAGCGTGAGAAAGCGCGTGCGCATCACTGCACCTCATTGGTAGGAGAACCACAGTGCGGTGAACTGCGCCGCTTTCCGAGTGCACTTTGCGACTGGCGCTGCGAGTTCCTTGCTTCAGCAGCTCTCTACAGAAGGAATAGGTAAATACTTTAAAAAAAGTGTTTTGCTGAGTGTAATAAACACTGAGTTATGAAATATTGGTGCTTCTAGTATCGCAACCAAAGTAGCCCACGCATCCAATTGACAAATCTGGAACTCGTTGTAAGTTTATGCATGCGTATGACACTTTCTTCGGTTACCTTCCGTAAAGCGAACATCATTTTTGCTGCGTGCTCGAAGGCACTACGAAGTAAGACATGATGTTGGGCTAGTCGGTTCATGGTTAGAGCGAAACAAAACTGCGCGAAGAAGACGGAACAAAAGAAAGGCACGAATACACACACACAAAGCGCAGACTTCCAACTGACTTTATTTTGTAAAAGCAGGGTGCTTATAAAGCACTACGAACGCTACCATGTGATGTCGAAGGTAAAAGTACGGACCATGAGCATGAATCGATACTGCAGCGGCTTGTGGCTCAAGACAGTTTGCGTGAATTTTAAGCCAGTTCTGTGGGAAAGCTGCGTTAGAAAATAACACGGATACTTACTATTACTTGAGGTTGCGTTCGAGAAAGTAAAATATGCAGTAACCAGCCAGGGTTTCTAACTTTGGTAACCACCAGACTGAGTTTATTATGGCAGTGTGAGGGCTGTAATCAATTATGGAAACGTAGTCAGTTTCTTTCCATGGTTTCGTGAGTCTTTGTCCGAAGCATAGATCTGGAGGAAACAAAAAAACACTTTTAATACATGCTCTTGTCTGCGTTCAGTGGCAAAATTTTTATTTCTTTTGATAATTACTTTGTTCATGATCATTTGTTGGTAAAACATGTTCTTCTAATTTTACAGCAAAGAAAATAATCTTAAATTTTAAGAATAACCTATCTAGAGACTTCTCTTTAATCTGGAATGAAAGGCTTTACCCATTACCCCTGTCTGTGGCGTGTGATATCCTCTACATGAGAAGACACTTTATGAGAAGTGAACGTTGCTTTGGAAATTGCAGCAAGCATTTATTTAAGTCAGAAGTGTACTCTTCCAAGTATAATCCTAGAGCAGTAGACACTTTTTTTTTTGTTACGCGAATATAAATAATGATGTTCCCCATGCACCACTACAGAGCACAGACAAGCCTCCTTTAAAGCCCTCGTTCACTATCTGTAATGAGCGTAGTCTTCATTCGCAGAAGACCTTGAGTCTTTATCACCCTTCCTTTGAGGCAGACGCGCTCAAGTTTTAACCGCCAGAAGCCGTCACCGGCCATTTGCAAAAATAAAGTTTTATAGCTAGTCAGTGATCACCAAAAGACAAAGCTGTACGAGCGCCAAAAGCGCTGCATTATCTTGGTGAATAATCTTCGTTCCGCTGCACAAGCAGAATTTCTAGGAGGCTCCTTCACTCACGCCTTCTTTCGCTTCAAGCTTTCCTGCGTAAGTGTGGTGAGATAAATGCTCGCCTTCTCGTATCGCGGGATGCCACGCCATACTGAAAATAAACCTGAAAATAAATGGACTTACAAAACTAGCGAAATGATTAAATGATTCAGACCACAACTGCAGCCTTTTATATCAGTTAATGATTATTGATGATTGCATTTCAGAAAGTTTGCCACGTCGGTTCTCTCTAGTTTTCAGTGAGGAGTATCTCCTGCATTCATGGGAATTTCTTTTTGGAAGATAAATATGCTGTTCATGAAGAATCAGACAGGCGCATGCAACAAAGATGAAGTCAGGCCTGCGTTGTGGTCTTGAGGAGTTCTAAAAGATAAAACATACGCCTATTTTCCAAACAAACGTCAGCATGTTTTATGCATTGAGAGCGGAAAACTTCACATCACGCCTAATTTTTTGAATCTGCTTGGCTAAGCAATAAAAAAAAAAACATCTAAAGTAGGACTGTCTTCAAGACTAACAATGCAAGTTTTATTGTGCCTGTGTGTTGCGGTCACCAAAAAACGTTATGCAGACAACAATATATTATTCTGTGCATTACTCAGTGTCTGGTTAATTGTTGTCGTTTTGCCATTCATTTGCTGCACGCGAGTGCTCCTTTTAGTTTCATTGCCCATTCTTTATGAATTTTGAATTCTCTTATTTGCTAATTTTGTTTCCAATTTTGGCGTAAGCCTTTGCTTTCTCGCCTAAACCTGACAGAATTTACAAGAAAAATTTCGTTGCCATATTCGCCTTGTTCACGCTCCGCTCATTAACCGATTATCTCCCCTGCAAGCTTTTAGCTTATCAAGTCTTTTATTCTTTGGTGTCCTAAGCCGCTGCAACTGCGCACTCTGCCCAATGCTACTGGCGCCCTTACGTGCGCACATTAATCACTTGTTCAGCAACCGCCATAACCGCTAGACTCCAGTCTCTCCCCCTACCTAACTTAGCTACACGGCCTGGGAAATTTCTTGGACTTCTTTTTCCATTCTCCTATCAGTGGTGCCTTGTAATCTGAGTTGGCTTGCTAAACCCCATCTGGGCAGCCTTGGCTTCAGTTGGTGTCGTACTCTTGCCAGATATCTTGTTGTCAGTGATGCCAGGCTAGGGTCCAAGCAAAGTCAAAATTTATCTTTAAGTTAAGTTCATTGTTGCTTTATGTGTACAGTACATATATGTCCAAAATCAAGGCCTTTTGCAGCTTCTATTAGCCTCAATTGGAAGCCAGCACACAAAGAAAAATCCCGACTAGAAGCGTCTGAGCGTGCCGGCCTAGTCGAGAATGATAAGATGCAGTACCTTGCCCTTACTCAACTGACTGAGTATAGTAGAGGCTCTGTTCGTCACTTTAACCTACCTGTTTTGTATGTCCTGTAAGAAGACCTAATTTAACGCGCAGTTTTCTAGTTTCCTGAGCTTGATTATACTTTGTAATTATTTTGGCACAAAAGGCTTCACAATTTCACGCCCGTTGGTTTGAAAAATATAAAGAGCAAAAGCTTTTTGTTCGTCGCCTACAGTGACAGGGGTCTCACAAATTTTCTGGAATCCATTGGTTCAGTTGCAAAGCTCAACAGAGTCCGAAAACACAACACACTTGAATAGATGTGAACCTCAGCTCTCAAAGCGAATTTCTAGAGTTCGTTATTGCGACAACGAGGAGAAAAAAATGGCTGTCATCGGGGCTTACCCGCAGAGGCCGGAATAAGATCCTTCCAGGATGAACGATTTAGGTCCAGGGGTGGTAGGGTAGAGGGGGGGTGGGGATAAAAAGCCCTTTTCTAAAGCATTTCATAACAGATAAGACGAACACCTGGACGGGGAAAAGCTTGTATTCAATGGAAAATCTATGGGTATCTGGCGGCTCTGCGAATAGGAGCCGGATGCGCCCTTATGAAAGGTGGCTATTCAAACCTCAAGGTTGCAGCGGTGGTTTTCTCTCAAATATTTAAAATTTATTTCGTCAAAATCATTGCCAAAGCAGAAAATTTTGCGTGAAATACCGAAGTGGGAACAAAGAAGAAAATGAATGCCTTAAAATAAGTGGTTCACGTCCTGTAAAAAAAGCGCCGTATTTGTTAATAACCTTGATTCCGGCGTTAGAGGTTATTTCTCGCTGATGATAGCCTTCTGTTCGCGTTTTTCTGCGGCGCATCTATCTTCCATTTAATGAACGCAGGTTGGTTTTTAGCAGCGCTTCTGTTACGACCTCCACTACTCGCGTGGCCATCATTAATGATCTTACTGAGCGGTGCGAATGTTTTGGAAGAGAATTTATTGCTGACGGCTGGCCGTACATCATTCCGTGAGCCGTCTGCAGTGCGTCAAATCTGCTTAAATTTAATAAGCCGATCGCGGCACCGCTGTCGAAAGTTCAAGGCGCACGGCTGCTGCAAAGAAAATTCGATTTCATGGTATGTTGTCCACACTGCTTGATATTTAATAGACTCGAGGGCAGTTTGCACATTTAGAATTAGTTTGAAAAAATATGCTTCAGACAGTGCACAGGAGTAAAATGAAATCCAGTGTTTCGGTGGTGTTGCATTCCACAAGCTTATGACTACAGGTGTAACATGCATTAGTGGCACTTTGCCCAGTGATTCTCTTGGTCCTTTTTTGCTAAATAAAAACAGAGAACTACATGAGTGACAATGTCTGAACTTTGAGCAAGACTTGAAAGGATACAAAGTGCAATATCTGTTCGCTATTTTCTCGTTAACTACGGCAAGAAGTAAGCAAAGATTTTATTTGCCGCTCGAAAATATCTAAAGTTTTATTATAGAAAGGACCTCAGCTTCATTCTGCATTTTAGTGCATTACCGACACCAGCGCGTCTTCCATCATGAGCTCTGTATTCATCTCGAAAAAAAAAAAATGCTCACCCTACTGCCGACTAAACTGCTATTCTTCCCTTCTCTTCTGAACGCGAAATGGCGAGGCAGAGCTATGGCCCCAAAGAGTTGACCACGCTGCCGCCCAATTGAAATATTACCGGTATTCTCATATTCTCGAGCTTGCTTGACGGCCTGAAGTGAAGAAAGTGGAAAAGAAACGTGTTTCCACATCCTGTACTTGTACATAGTGCATATTGCCGCCCTACCCCTATCCTTTTTTCTATCTATTTATTTAGTAGTAAGGAACCCACAGCGCCGTGGCATTACAGTGGGGGGGGGGGGGGGGGGGGGGGGGGGGGGGGGTGCAATGTACAACAAAGAAGCACACATGACACCTCCGCTCGCAGGCAGAGTTACAAGCATAAAACTTTCACCATGTACATCTCACTTCAAAAGAACACATCACAATCGCATCACATCATTAAAGAACGAAAGAACGCATCATTTGATGTCACACTCACAACATCGCTCGGTAGTCTGTTCCATTCTCTAATGGTTTTCGGAAAGAAAGACATTTTAAACAATTCAGTTTTTGCCGCGAATTCGCGGACTTTAAAAACATGGTCAACACGGTTAGATCTATAAAAAGGCTCCTGCACATACCTTTCGCGTTCAACCCGAACAGTTGAATAATAAACAGCATGAAACAGCTTCAGACGCAACTTCTTTCGGCGCGTATCAAGCAATTCCCAGTTGAGTGCATCCTTCGTACGCGATGCACTGTAACGAGCCCCGCGTGTGCCAGACACGAAACGAGAGGCAATGCTCTGCACCCTCTCCAACTTATCTTTATCTCTAGCAGTAGGCGGGTCCCAGACAGTGCACGCGTAGTCCAGAACCGACCTGACATAAGTCTTGAATAAAATGTCACGACATGACAGTGGAAAAGTGCTTGCATTTCGGCGAAGAAATCCCAAGTTTCTGCATGCTTTAGCAGAGATATAATCGACGTGACGGCGCCAGCTCAAATCAGGAGTAAAATAAACGCCTAGATATTTAAATTCGAATACCTGTTCTAACATTGTGTTCCTATTAACATATGAATACACATCAGGGTTTTTCTTTCTTGCAAACTTCGTATGGACAGTCTTGGACAAATTCAAATTCATATTCCATTTAACGCACCACTCTGAGATTCTGTTCAAATCTTCTTGGAACATTTCCGCATCTCGATCACTAGTGACAACACTATAAAGAACGCAGTCATCCGCAAATAACCGCATTTGAGATACTATTCCGTCACCAATGTCATTCACGTAGAGCAGGAACAATAGTGGTCCTAACACGGAGCCCTGGGGAACACCAGACACAACCTGCACTCTTTGAGACTCGGCGCCATTCATAACCACAAACTGCTGCCGTAAACATAGATAATCTTTTACCCATGATATCACTTGAGGGCTAATATTGTAAAAAGACATTTTTTCAATTAGTAAAGAATGCGTCACGGTATCAAAGGCCTTTTTAAAGTCCAAAAACACGCAGTCCACGCTAAGTCGCCTGTCCAGTGCCTCAGCCAAATCGTGCGCAAATTCAGTCAGCTGCGTAGTACACGATAGGCCCCTTCGAAAACCATGCTGACGAGGATTAAACAATGAATGTGCGTCCATATGTGCTGCTATACTGGTGAACAAAATATGTTCGAGTATCTTGCACGCAACTGAAGTTAGAGATACCGGTCTATAATTTGATACAGTGTTGCGCCCCCCCCGCCTTTCTTTCCCTTCTTCTGTCCTCTCCTTATCCTTTTATTCCCAGCTCAGATGCTTCAGGTTTCGATGGCAGATGCCTCAGCTAGCAACATCTTTTCCTTCCATTTTTATTTCATGAATCAATAGCCACTAACAAAAGGAACGCCCTAGCAAATTTGTTTTTCATGCTTTGTAGCGTAGCATTTCAGCCTTGGTCTACATTGTTTGTTCGCAGCTGCAAATAGTTTTCTTGTTTGGTTACTCCTACAGCTGGCAATGGGAGGAGCAATCACTGTACTACAAAAGAAAAACTCGTCTTCCATAGTTTCGAAAACATAGAAAAAGGGACAGAAATGAATAGACAAATAGTCCTTTCTTCTTGTGTTGGTCGGAGCATTTTTATGACTTAAAAAAATACGAATCCTCTGCAGCTCCTGGCGTATATCTTATTGTGTAGACGTATGACTAGGCTGATTTGGCCGCTGTAATTATCTCCCTTGTATTCGGCACTCGGCGTTGATTAAAAATAAGCTTCGCTTTGTATATTGCATTTCTCTGCTGCTCTTACACGCTGAAGTATTCGTTCGAATACACTACGGCGAAGCGAACCATGATTAACTATTCAACCGCCGAGCTACACGTTACAGGCTTGAGCAGTTTTTGTTTCTCTGCGGTTTTATCACAATTGACGAAGAAAAAGACCAATGAATTCTTGTTATTTTTTTGTCTGTTTCACCATGTACTCGTGAAAATTGCACAGAGCAAAGATAGCAACGCCATAGTTGAGGATCACGAGTTAATCAGCCTTGGAATGTTACTAAGATGTTTACCTCATTGTTTATTACCGATAAGTTTAGCGTGTTAACCGTCCTCTAACACGCATGGTGCATTTCGTAATTATCTTCCTTCAAGCAGCAGTCATCAAGGAGGCCAGCAGTCACTGAAACCAAGGAAAGCACATTGGAATTTTTTTTTTACTTGTGCTGCTCATAAATTGAAAATCAGCAGTATAACCGTTTTCTACCTGCAAGCTAATTGAGAATTCAGCAGAGAAAACATCTGCCGCCCGTAAGATCCGAAACCAAGATCACCGCATGTCCCTTGCCATTCTCTTTCGCCTAAGCTGTGACGGCCGTTATTCAATCTGGTTTGGGGTATTCATGTTGCTTTATTCTATGCATTAGGGTGTTCCTCAGCGCCACACTCTATCATACCGGCGGGCCAAGGAATGTTCTGTAAAACCGGAAGTGCCCCCAACCATTAGGGGCCGCTACGCGAGAGCCCTTTAATGTTGCCTCTGACATCGAAACTACTCGAATCGAGGTTCTCATTAAACTACTTAGCAGACAAGAACAGAGAAATCAGGGGCTCGTTGAGACACAGTGTTGGAGAAGGTCAGAAGTCACTGAAACCGACGAAAACAGTGTAATTTTTTTTATTCTTACTTGTCATGTTGATAAACAGAAAATATGCAGGGTGGCTGTTATATTTTACCTGAAAGGTAATATAATGGAAAGCAGAACAAAAAGAAAATGCCTCCAGTGGGATCCTTCGGACAAGTTGCGGATAGGGATAAATAATCATTTTGTTTATTGGCAATGTAATTCGGCAGATTTGAATGCCGATGTTGCAGGAAGAGTATTCAATATTCCACCTGTAATAAAGAAATACCAAGATGCAAGAAATCTCTCGTTAAACAGTCGGAGCTACTGTCTACTTTGCGTCCGCATATTTGATTTACAGCAGCTTTGCAGTGTTTATGGAGGCGTCAATCCGTGTAGGAATTGTTTTAATCATCGGCCTCCTCTGTCTTTCTGTCCCTAAATTCTCTTCCCGACGCAGGCTTACCTGTAAGCGATTTTCAAAACACTGGCTGAAATCTCTATTTTTCACCAAAGCATTTCTCACTCTTTCTCTCTCTCTCTTTCCCTGTTTTCTGTTCTAGTTCGGAAACAGTGTCGCAAACAAGGTCGAAGCATTAGTGCGTCCTCATTATGATGCACAGTCTTTCAAGAAGGCAGCTGGTTTAAACTTTTTTCAGATACAGAAGTGCACAATTAAAATGTGTTGAAAACGTTGTCCAGCATACCAGATTAATACCAGATTGTTGGGCGAGTTGGTGCATGATGCAACGCTAGAGCGGCGCATCTAAGACGACACAAGAAGATAAGGACACACGCCGACACTTCTAGGTGTTTATTTGACAGAAAAGAGGCATATTTTGTTGGGAATGATGCATCCTTGTCTTATAACCGCTGCCGCAACTGGTGGTTGTCAAGGCATAGAGGCCGAGTTCTCGGGCATTCTTCGCGGCTTCCACCCAAGGGAAGGCCAGCCGAAGAAAGTCGACATCGGAGCAAACGAAAATGGCTCTATATACACTATTGACATAGCATTCCACAGGTTCGGCGCAGAGACCAGCAGCATAAAGCCTTCTCGAGGTGGCCTTCCTCGAATGATGGAGACCCCAACACTGCGTCTCGCTCTCTGCTCGTCTTCCGACCTTAGGGCTCACTTTTTAAACCCAAGGCAGTTGACGGCGATTGCATCACCTGCTCCGCTGGGACAAGGATACATCAACGGCGGTCGGCGCTAGTTCCGGCAAGTGTGGACAGGTCCGGGCGAGTTGCCGCGGGGTGCCGGCAGCGAAGCGAGATTGCGCTGGGCCGATGAGCTCGGCGTCTACCTTCAACTTCATGCTAGCGGGAAGACCATGGGTTGAAAAAGCTCCGGTGCAGCAATTAATAACAGCGTACTCAGGCATGTGACACCACATTACATGCTAGCTCCGAATGCACTTAGGAACAGAAAAGTTTTCAAACCCATAAGGCATAAGAATCTCTTCAACTATAGAGATTTTTACCATTAATGAGTTTTAAAGGTTTTTGTGTTGCTGGCTGCATTCGGAGAGATCATGCGATGTGTAACGTGCCTGAGTTTGCAGTTATAAGTATGCCTTTTTTCAGTCAAATAAAGACTTCGTAGTGTGCTGAACTATCGTACTCCTTCCTGTGGCGTCGTAGTTGCGCCGTCGTTGTCTTGGGTAAAGTTCTCATTTTTTCGCATCGCCGAAGTTTAGCTCACGCATTGTTAATGTGTGACCGCAAAATAAAGTTTCACGAAACAACGAGAAATAATGGTTACATATTCTCCTGAATACTGTGCGCATCACTAAGCAAAAACAATAGAAAAGAAGTGCTCGGTGTTGTCAGAATTTCCAAGTGAAGGCTCCTTTTCTTTCAGACAGAGTTTTGATTGCTCATGGACTTCCTATTTCCGCGCTGCGCACGTATCCAAAGTAAAAATTTCCTTTTCGACTCATGGATACTTTCCCAGCGAGCAGCGGATGCTAGAAGCGGTGCCATACTTAAATATACCATAGTGTACATTGCCTTCAAACGAACACAGCAAATATTATTATCTCCGTATATGCGCACAGGCAGAAATTGTTAGAGTTTATATTTAAAACATCTGTTTTCTATGCAATGTTAACTCAAGTGCAAAGCCAAGAAAAATGTAAATAATCGTAGGACACCTTAGTAGAGTGTTATGTGAAGATTGAACCGTGTGCAAGGGCATCTAACGTATGAAATCACTGCGAGCTTTAGTATTCAAGCGAGCATTCTTGATCGCAAAGCAAATAGAGTAAAAATGCACTTTGAGTTCAAGTGCCAAAGAACAGAACAGAAAAATCTTGGTTAGAAACGTTTAAAATGAACTACTACAAAACGTCGCACAAAGCGGTGCCAAAGGGGTGTTTAAAGAGCGCAAAACTGGGGTTCAGATATCTAATGCTACGCATATCGTTGAACTGTGAGCGCGAAGACCATTCTCTGCTCTGGCGTGTATTTTAGACGAGATGTCCAGGGCTGGCGCCACTCTGCGATTCCCTTTTTTCACGTCTGGGTGCAACCCTACCGCTCCGTCGAGACAAGAGCGCATTACCAGGATCGATCCTATGTATGGGTGTCATGGGAAAAAGTCTTTGCGCAACGGGCAGCGATCGACCATGGAGCTTAAGTGCACTGTTGGGGAAAAAAAAGCTCTCGCGACGGAGCAGCCATTGTCGACTCACCTACTCAGGAAAACACCGCACAAGGAGATGTCTTTGTCCCTACGGACATGCATGAAGAAATGGCCACTTGAGGAGAGTCATTTCCACCCTGTCTACGCATGCGCATTACCTTCATTCTTGCTTTTATCCTATCTTATACCATTAGCACGTCTCCACATGAATTTCTTGCTTGCCCTGCTGCCCAACACGCTTACGTATAGATAATTTAGCGCGATAGCGAGTGCGATGACAAAGCATGATGGGACGATATGCATTAGACTAGCCAGATTGAATTCATTGCTTATTTTTTGTAATGCACTTGCGTAGCTACCGGTCAGTCATTAGCGCTACGTTAGGGAATCGTAATTTTTATAGAACCCGTCTGAGGACCACAAACGAACCGCATATACCACATGTCGAATTTGTTCTTATCAGTGCTTTCTCTTTCAGACTTCGGTTTTTGAAATACTTCAGTTAAACATTCCAGCGTTCTTAGACGGGAGCCTGAACATAATATCGAAAAGCTGAAAGAAATCACGCGCAAACACAGAGCTACCGATAGATTAAATATGCTCGGTGATGTTAAGCCCATCAATTGTGATGCGAGATTACCATCTACTCGCAGGACGGATACTCTCACTGCATGTATAAAGGATTAGTTTTGTGAGCTGCATAGTGTATCAGAGAGTTGCCATGACATTTTTAAACAACACAGCAGAAACTACCGCGAAAAATGAGTCTGACACAGTACTTCTATTTTACTCGAAACCGAGAAGAGCATAACATCATGCGGTTTTGCTAGCGCCAATAAAAGAGAAAACAAAGCATACCTAATTGATGTAGTTATATAACTAAGTGACACAGGGGGAACTAAAACCTTATCTTCTGTCACATTTGTTCTGCTTTTCAATGCTGATGTTATGCGCGAGCTTGCAGGTCGTTATTTCGTACTCTTGTTTACATTCGGTAGCTTTAAATTTGAAGATGTGCATCAGTATTTTGTAAACCGGCATGTAATTTAGAGCCTTACATTTAATTCCTTCAGATAATTATCGTGCACGCTGAATTCCTACTTGCATTTTTGTGTCCATGCTGTGCTTCTACCATTTTCTTGCCCAATAAGCTTAAGGGCGAGTGACATGCGCCCGAGCGGCCATAAAATGTCCCTTTGGTGCGCTTTATTCGGGACATTAACGAAATGATGAATAACATTTTGGAAGTTTAGAGTTGCCATCAAGCATAACATGAGCCTGATCGCACATTGTATATTTCGTAAATCGAATAATGAACCATAAAAATAACATTCAACAACTGACAGAGAGCAAATAACATTCAGCTAGGCCACGACAATCGATAGACTTTACGAGTGCTAGTATCGCCGTCAGTGAACCATGAATATTTAAATGCACTACCAGTTTCACTGTAAACTACACCAAAACGTTCATCTTGGAAGGTTGTTTCACTTATTGAGCAGGGAAAGAAATAAAAAAAAACAATGGCTTCTTAGACCTGATCACTTTTTTTTTTTCTCGATGTAGAGTCATATCTTCTCACAGTCTACTCGAAGCACTCACAGTAGGTTAAGAAAAAATATAATGCGCCACTGTTTGCGAACGTTCGACAAATTTTTCCCGGGATGTCAACTACACCATACAATTTTGTTTTGGGTACGAACAGTATGAGTGCGCATCCTACTCCAGCGCGGAAAGATCGACTTTAAGATGGCTTTATCAGCAATCCTTTACTGCAAGAGCAGTGCTACTCCACTCCCCCCCCCCCCCCTCCCTTTCCCAAACCCCCGAAATCCCCTGTCTGCTGAACTCAAGACTCCAGTCCAAGCGAGGAGACTCCACCCTCCACTTGCACTCTCCCCTTTCAACAGGGGCCACCCAGCAGCCGCCTACCCACCGCAGCCTGCTAGCAGGGGAGCTGCCCATACACCTTCAGTTGCCGCTTCTGGAGAGTGCCGGAGGTTAAATGGGCAGCCCACCCACCACCCGCAGGGGATCGCTACGAATTTGGGCAACTTAAGCGCACTCTTCAGGCCTCGGAAGATGCGCGAAGGTGCGCGCATCGTAGGGAGCCCGAAGTAGCCACCTGCTAGGCTCGGAGGTTTCCGGAGCACCCTCTGGAGCACCTTCCAATCGGTCCACCTCCTGGCACCTGTCAAATTTTACGCATCATAGTTACACGAAGGCCTGCGGTGGGCTTCGCATAAATGCTTTCTCAGAAAAAGTTACTCTGAAATCGAATTCAAAGACGCAGTGGGAAAGTCAGCTGGCCTCCTGAAGCATCACCGATCAACACCTTTCTGGTTAAGGGGTTGCCTACGCACCCACCGCCACTCTCCAACCACCTCCGACCGCCTTAGCCCTTCAGAAAAATTGCGTCGTCTGCGCGAATCCTTGGCTTGGAGTAAAAGGCATGTGAACGCATCAACGTGAACACTGCGGGCAAATCCGTCTGTTTTCGCAAGATTTATGCATTAGATGTCTGATCACTCCGCAATTTTTTCATTTTTTCAGAGACGGTCCTAATTCTCAAAGGACTAGCACTTGTTCTGCTTGATGCAGACATCTTTCTTCTAACCATGCCATTCACCTGTCTGTTGTTTTTACATGGTTTACACCAAAATCTGCAGTCATATACTGATGAACACAGAGCTTGTTTCCGGGCCTGGGTAATTGGTTTAAAAATATTTTCCACAGCAGAGGATTAAAGAATTATGAGGCGTCTACAAAGCGCGTTCTAGTGAGCGACGTTTGTAGGTGAAACAGAAAGCTCAGCCGCATGGTTGAAAGCTTTCAAACGCAGACATAATAAACGCTTGCTTCTCCAACTTTCCAGCCGAGCTCCCAAGTACAGCTACGTTTGCTGCGGGGTGTGCACCTTCAGCCAAGAATCTTAAAGACAATTAAAAATCTAGAACACAGCTATTCAATATTCTGAACTTTCACACTGCGAATGCAGGACAGAGCAAGTGAGCACAGCTACAAAACAAATTCACTAGAACATTCACACATGTATTTTTGCAGCAATTTATTAGGACAGCATTACGTTTTGTTGCTTTCAGCCTAATACCATTTACACACAGAATGAAAATATACAAGACTTCCGTCCGACCTCCTCGCTTCAGAAAACAATGGCGTTTAGCAACGTGTTCCTCGGTTTTGGGCATATTTCTAGGGGTCGGGGACCAAATTCGCGGAGCTTATTTGCATTGCGTTTTCGGTTGCTTAACGACCTCCAGATGGTGCTGCTATTAACGAAGTGAACACAAAGCTGGGTCTCTGGAGCTCCGGGCGCCGGCAGGATAACTAAAGCGCCTAATTAATGATTCCGTATGCCTTTCGGGGGCAGTCGCCATGGCAACCGAAGCAAAAGTTATGTTGGGCAACAGTAAGGTATGCACATACACAGGACGAGACATACCAACTGATTACCAAGCGGCTCTAGAAAGTTTGTGTAGGGTCGTCAGTGAGGCTGCCTAGTCTGTTCTTATTTCCAGCGAAACATATATAACCCGTCGCAGAGAGCACGCGAACCAGGTGACGTTTGAATATTAGCTTGTACATAAACGCGTATGCACCCTTATTGCTCATTACGCAGCAGCGGGGAGTTGTGCACTTTGCATATTCGGGAGTGCTATTTCTGACCAGAGTTAGAACACTCAATGTGCATCAAGTTGGAAACACTTGTGTATACTTTTCGTTTTTACTATTAATCAGAAATGCGCCTTGGCTACTAATTCCGCGCTGCTCAGAACACTTTGTGGGTAGATTTTATCGGCTATAAATCAGACGCTCAGAAATAGTTGACCAAAACATCAATTTCTCTACAATATCTGCGGGAAGACCGGTTTAGGAAAAACAGTCAACTTATTGTTTTCGCTCTTGTCGGTACAGCTGGAGCGAAAGGTATAAAGTGACTGACAAAGACAATAAGTCACCGTCTTCGCCATCATTATATTTGCGTCTATATAGGCGAAACGAAATCGGTTCCGTTTCCGAATTGTTCACTAATATAACACACAGTTCTGTTTCATTTGGGTGCCACTATTTTGATCTCATAGTTGCACTGACAGTTGGCTGGCATGAAATGAAAAATTGGCAAAAGTACTGGCTCAATCGAACTTGCATCCTATATGAAATGCGACGTTTCAAATACCCACCTCATGCTCCGCTGCGCGTGGCTACCATGAAGGAAAAAAAAAAAACTAAATTGGTTTGCTCACAATTTTTTTGTTCAAACATATGTGCGCTTAAGCAATTGTTACTAGGCACCTCTTCAAGAATTATGAAGCAAATGCAAGAGCGGTAGTTAATTTGTTTTACGCACAGCAATGTTTCCTTTTGATGATCTGCACCGGATGAACGGTCATTTTACGATGTTATTGAAACGCATGAGAAGTATTTTACGCTGGATAATAATTTATTCTCACAAAGAAATCGTTAATTTTACGACCGAATTCTTTGTTTACAATGTTGCTCGAAGAGCCGTGTCTCGCTACACGTCGCCCAAAATGATTTATGTGATGGTGGTCCAAGCTAGCGAGAAATAAGGACTGTTTTGTAGTCCCGCAGCACAAAAAGGAAAACACTTTATGAAAAATAAAATACCAGTAAACGTAGACTCTGCTCAAGTCGCTAAAGTGCGGTAGGTTTTAAAATCATGCAACCGATAAATTAGTTGAGCTCGAGTTCCTTCAAGGGACAGTGCGCGTTTCATGTCATTTTTAATGATTAACATGATGAATCATGCAAAGGGCACAGTACTGTCACGTTTTTTCTACCTCACGCCAGTTCATGTGCGCCAGCTAAATACGTCCACATTAGGATTTTTGCGGAAGCGAAGTATTCAAACGTTTCGTTGTTTTGTTATTTCTGAGGACTAAGCCTTGAAGGGCACGGGAAGTCACGCAAGGCAGCGCTGGGTTCGTCTACTGTTTTTCTTAGTTCCCAACTTCCGCTGTTCCGCATCACGGAGAGGCCATTAATGAAAAGCTTCCGAACTGGTAGAGAAAGGGCTGTGCTACGAAAACGAGAAACGCGTCGTCACTTTGCTGCAATACAAAAAGCGACAAATACGAAGTTTTAGCGATACTTAATATAATTCATATCTAGAGCTAACCAAGAGTGGCATCATTTCCTGGAGCAGCTCGCTAATTTGACGCAGTAATAAATTTAATGGACATTTAATTACATTACGCTCCGAGAATGCTGTGGCAATAAAGTCTGAACGCTCGGTCTGCTTCTCCTCCTTCCTTTGAAGGCAAGTGAAAGTCATGAAAAACTGCGGTCTTTGCGACGTTAATAGGGATTTGAATGGCGGTAACGTTGTGCAACGTACGCGTAGTTATATTCTTGTTCATTCGGTTTAAACCGAGTATGAAAATTGAAAAAAAATAAGCGGACATTGCACTCTTTGGAGTGGAGTGGTTGTCCTGCCTGCAGGCTTTATTCCCATGGTAGTAGAACCACAGCAGATATAAAAAGAGACATACAATCATGAGCAGGTCCGCTGTGTGCTTGTGGCTTTTCGCCAACTAGTACGTGAGGCGTGAGTAGATCAATCTCTCTATGCGTTTGATTACGGTTGATTCTCTTAGTTCGGAGAAACGCGAGGGGCGGTGGCTTTGTGGTGCTATTTTTCTGGTTTGTTTATAGTGGGTATGCTTTGTTATTCATAATATTGGTATGTGATTAAAGTGGCATATCAATGCATTCTGTGATTTGTGTATGTTTGAATGAGAAAGGAAACGCGCAGAAGCCACATGACACAGTGTTTCTTACAGTCGTTCTATGCATGCATATCAGTCACGGCGCCCGTTCTGCAGAACGTCTAGAATTGCTGGCGGTGTTCTGAGCGGTAAAGTCTGTGGCCCACCTGCAACATAGGTCTTGTTAGCATGCTACGTCATCACAACCTTCTTACGTGTGTATATATACACACGTAGACAGGTTGCAGCCTGTTCGCGCTGACAGATGGGCAACCTACCGCAAGGAGGCCTCGGGCAAACATCGGTGTAATCTCAAATATTGGGTTTTCATGCTCTAGCACTAAAATGTAGCCACCTTTAAAAATGCACGCTAGCATGTGTCATCATGGGTGCCAGCGTGGCGACAAGGTAAAGTCAGCTACATGCTGCTGCTGCCACGTACGCCCAGAAACGTTGCATTTTTGTTGACTACTTCGCCTATTTATTTATTTATTTATTACAATACCCTCAGGGCCCGCAGGGCGTCATGGAGGGGCTGGGTGAAAAAAGAAAAAAAAATACATAGTAAAAAAGTACAGGCAAAAGGCAGAAAAAAAGGCAAAAAATCATGATGCAGACGCTTGTTCGATGATATGCTTGGTGATAAGTGGCTTGAAAGAAGACGCGTCTTCAATGCAGGCGATATAGGGTGGAAGGTGGTTCCACTCAGTGCTAGTCTTTGGTAAGAAAGAATTAAAAAGCACATTCGTGAATTAAAAAGCACATTAAAAAAAGAATGAAAAAGCACATTAAAAAGCTAATGGCACGAAAACTATGCCACATGTTTTTTATCATTTCGATCGCCGGCGATGCAACCGGCACGAACACGCATGCCTTTGCGTTTTCCCATTTTTACTGCAACAACTATCAATATGCGCCTGAAAATTACCCGCATACGCAATAGAAAGCATAGGCTAGCTGCAGTCTGACAATGAAGAAAAAACTGCGGAGCGGCAGACTCATATTTTGTCATTTTTGGTCCTTGAAAGAAAAACACTAAAATGTGTCAAGTTTATTTTCAGCCCCTACAAGTAATTAAAGACGTGTCAGGAGCCACTAAACTTAGGGAAGGTGGATTTGGAGCGGTAATAATAATGAGTACGCTAGAGGACGATACGTAAGCTGAGAAATTCCGCTAGTACGCTTGTAGCTAAACGGAGGAAACTTCGCTTTTCACTCGACCTAACATGTAAGGATAGCTATAGAGACGAAGTGTGCTCCGTGTTAGTCTCGCGTGACTCTAGGTCCACCGATTTCTCCAAGCCAGACACCAAAACGAAAGAGTCAAGCCCGGCATAATGTGTAACCACGGATGTTTGGGTCTGCTGGTTACAGAAGAATGCATCGCGTTCGACTGAATAAAAGTGCTTGGTAAATATGAATCTGGGCATTGAAGGAAAGTGCTCAAAATAGAACAAAAACCTGTTTCGTGTTCTGTAAAGAGCCTAACAACTTTAAAGGGGGTAATAATTTTTATAAGCCTTAACATGTGTTCTGCAAAGACTATATTGGCAGTTTGGGCTTGTTAGTTTGTCATGATGGAAGCATACAGCGCACTAAGCGCAAATATACAAGAACGGAAGACACATGGGATAAACAAGCGCTGGTTTAAAAGAAAGTTTATTTCGAATCTAGCGACGGAATGTACAGGAAGAGCATGGCCAGGATCACGCAAACTAAGCAGGCGGGATAGACATGTCATGATGAAAGTGTAATAGCTGCTTGCGAGTAAGAGCGATCAGTGTCTTTGGCATGCAGGAAGTGACTATTCAGTCAATAATTTTTGCTTCGATAATTTCTAGAGTTAGTTGACAGCTGCTTTTTGTGACAACAGTACCATCGCGGTAAACATGCTGCCACGTGGACACTTCATCTGATTTGGTTTGGTTTTCCACGTCAAACATCCTAGGCCAAAATTTTATAAAATATTGCAAAATTGTAAGACACTGCTATGTAAATATTGAAGGTAACTGTCCATTGTGATTAGATTTGCGAAATTCTTTGTTTTACAGCGCTTCCATCAATCGCATCGAACCGTAAAGACTGCCACAGAGAACCAAAGGGGAACGCTTTCATTGATAGGAAAAAAGTTAGAATCGTCTTTTCTTGGGCTAGTTGGTTTTTCATGCTGTAGGTGTTTGCAGCGCACACGAAACAAGGACGGACAGAAAAGCGAACGAAACAGAGCGCTGACTTTCAACTGAGCTTTATTGGAAAAATAAGCGACTTTTATACACAAATTTTTTTAACATGTGACTCAGAAGATGTCAAAACGTCCTACTACATGTGCCATCTAAAATCACTGATACTCTAGATAAAAACCCTGAAAAAGAACATGAATGGAAAACACTGAAAGACACGTGCCGCTTAAACCAACTAAAGGGTGTCATGATCAACAACGGTGAAGGAACAACAATAGAAAAAACTAACAAAAAACTATGATACCGAAATGCAAAAGCAGGGTGAAGCTGTATATTTCGACACTCTTTAAATGGCGGGATAATATGGGTTTTATGCTGTTTTAGTTAATGTGCTTATACCGTTTCACTCCTGTCTTTTGTCAATTTATTTTCTTTTTCTTTTACTTTTTGTGACAACGGGAGCCTATATACAGCTTCACCCTACTTTTGCATTTCGGTATCATAGTTTTTTGTTAGTTTTTTCTATTGTTGTTCCTTCACCGTTGTTGATCATGACACCCTTTAGTTGGTTTAAGCGGCACGTGTCTTTCAGTGTTTTCCATTCACGTTCTGTGCCGCCGCGGTGGCTCAGCGGTTACGGTGCTCGGCTGCTGACCCGAAAGACGTGGGTTCGATCCCGGCCGCGGCGGCTAGAATTTCTTTGGAGGAGAAATTCTAGAGGCCCGTGTACTGTGCGATGTCAGTGCACGTTAAAGATCCCCAGGTGGTCGAAATTTCCGGAGCCCTTCACTACGGCGTCTCTCATAGCCTTAGTCGCTTTGGGACGTTAAACCCCATAAACCAAACCAAACCAAACCATTCACGTTCTTTTTCAGGCTTTTTAGCTAGAGTATCAGTGATTTTAGATGGCACATGTAGTAGGACGTTTTGACATCTTCTGAGTCACATGTAAAAAAAAATTGTGTATAAAAGTCGCTTATTTTTCCAATGAAGCTCAGTAGAAAGTCAGCGCTCTGTTTCGTTCATTATTCTTTCCGTCCTTGTTCGTGTGCGCTGCAATCACCTACAGCATGAAGAAAGTTAATAGAAAAACAATTCTAGGCTGCCGTCGGGCGATCTGCCGATATATTGATTGTTATAGTGAAATCTTACATTACATGGAAACATTGTGTTCATAAACCCTTTCCCGCGTAAAATTGCGCTTGTCCAGAATTGTTCGGCATACGCACGTCGACAATGGACTTGATTCATTTTGGTTTTGCTCTTCCTAGTTTTTGTTTCACTTCCATTTTCTGCAGCATGCTTCAAGAACCCTCCTCGCTGTTCAGTTACATTGTTACAATGTTTCCGGAGACAATTATTTAAACACCTTGCACTTTGGCCAACTTAGTTTTTGCTTCATGTCAAAATTGATGCTCTGACAGTTGAATTCGTAGATTCAATGAACTCTGGGCGGCGCTTCTTTTTGCGCTCAAACTTCATTGTGACGCCGGGTTTCGTTATTTTGAACAATTTTCACGACTTATCGTGGGTAGCAATGGACACTTTACAGTCTGAGGTGCATGTATTCAAGCAAAACCTACACTACCCCACCAGAAGCTAAACAAGAGATTTCCATCGTATCGTACACTCGTGCCCTGTCTCATCCCCTAAGAAAGATTTGTCAACGGGCGTATTAAACACTGGTCTTTTCCTACCCCGACAAGCTCGAAAAATTATACGAAATGGCAAAGCCCAATGATTAAAGACGCCTAAGTCAAAAACAAACACCGAAGGAAGTTTGTTCAATTCACTTACTGACTTGTGTGCGACAGCATCCCTTCAACATGGGGCATAAACTAGGTTAGACATAACGATAGGTGTTCAAATGATCGCCTCCACGAATATTGCAACAATGTAACTGAACTGCGAGGAGGGATCCTTGACGCACAATTCACGAAACGTACCTCAAAAAAAAAAAAAAAACAGTGGTGATCACAACCAAAACGAATCAGGTGCAATGTCCGTGTGCTAAAACAAAAACGAATTAAGTGAACTGTTCACGTGCCAGCCTGTTTACAGTGATTACACTGTTTTCACCAAAGTCAGATATCAATTAACTCGAGATATTATCCAAGCAAAAATGATACACAAATTAGGTGCTCACTGCGTGATCCATGTGTCTTCCGTTATTGTTTCCTCGTCCCTTAGTGCACTGTACGCTTTCGACTTACGCAAAGGTATAAAGATTTGCAAGCATTGAAAGACTTAAAGACTTCTTGCCGCCATGATACAGTGGACTTCATTACTAGTGCTTTTCTTTGGATGGCTGGCTCGGTTGCCATTTAATAGATGAAACTTAAACAAATGGGGCATCACCATTTCCTTTTCTCGCTTCCTTGTTTAGGGGGCACATCCTCATGCACTGACTTCCAGATCTCGCATTTTCGCTTCATATACTACCGGCAGTGTTTTCGAACGCCACCAATACTGTCGCTCTGTGCTCATTCATTTTGAATGCATATTTAAATAGGAGGCGGCGTCCACAGCAAGCCCCCAGTGTCCCCGTCTGAACGCTCAGGTATGTGCGCTCCTAGATCTTTCGGCATTAGACTCCTCAGCTGTCTCCGGAACGTTACACCAATCAACACGTTAATAAACTCATCAGGCACAGCAGTACGAAGACAGAAGAGCATTTGGGGAAACAAGCGTTAAATTTTCTCTCGCCACACAAGCACATAGAAACTGGCCTATACTTCTCTCCTGTAAAGGATACTCTCTTGCATAAACCCTAATATTGAGAAAAAGCCGAACAACAAAAACTTTTAGCGTAAACTCGGAAATAAATCTTCGTGACTGGGCCTTAATCTACGAGAGTGAGGCGACAGCTTTCAGAATTGTTCTCAGAGTTCAACTGCGCGTGTTTTGAAGCGACCGTTTGCGAATCTTGTATCTTCTGTTTGCCACGAGAAAGTGGCTTCAGAGAGAAGAATTTCTAAGTGAGCCCAACACCCTAACCTATGGTTGCCCTTCTTCAGTAAAGAGACGCCATCTAGCTGTAGCTGTTAAGAGGCATCCTTCTCCTAAATAGAATAGTTTACTATGACCCGCACAGTACTTGTCCTAAATGAATTCTGGTGCATAAATACTTTTTCTGTTCAGATGTCACAACTGCCTCCGTTTGTACATTAAACTTAGAGAGTGCGAATTGAGCTTTCCAGTCCGTCCCATTTCCAATGAATGTCAGTGGCCTCAATGTTCTGTTGAGCTGGTGGCCGAATATTTGTTGGAAATTAACTGATCATGACAGATTTCATGGACGGCTTCCGTCATCGAAGTCTCATTTGATTTTCTGGTGGCTGATTACGATGGCTGGGTCTGGGGCCATATTGAAAGTGCTTAGATACCTAAGGCCACTTGGGAGATGATAAATAGCCCCAAACCCGAGGAAAAATTGTCACTAGAGTGCCGAGTATTCAAACCGCAAATAACATCGAAAGACCTCTTCTGCGCGAATGGGTGCGACGACTATGCTTCAATCCATTCCGCTCTATTTCTCTTCACTTCATTTCATTAACACACTACACTCCGAGGTTCCTCACCGTCCGCCTCCGAACCTTCGTCTCCACTAACATGCGGTGAAATCTTAAACTATTGTCGATTTAATAGCTGGAAATACACAGGCCCCCACAGAGATCTCATTCGTCAGGAAGCCACGAAATGGCGAAACATGGAAGCCCGCAAACTACCAAACCTAGCTCGGCACAATAAGATTTGACACGCGCAATACCCAACAAAGGCATGGCCGACCTGCGGAAAGGTTTCTGACAGCCTCCACATGGTTTGGAACTGCCCGGGCAATGCAAAGCGTACAGTTTACAAGAACACAGGTTTGAGCAGTGGAAGGCGAAGCTGGCTTACACAGAGGTCCCCCTTCAGCGCCAGCTGATCGGTCAGGCCTGGAGGGCCGTATTCGTCATTGGTTCCCCGGACCTGGGTGAACCACCCACGTAATTACTTTTTATTAATAAAGTTTATTCTCTCGCCGAAGTGGACAACACAGAGCGAGATCTCTCTCTTTTGGGAGAGGTGGTTGCTGTGACGAAGCTAGCGTCGGCAAGAAATCGAAGTGCCTGTGGGTATTCTCCTGCCTCGAACACATCTTTCCTTTTTTCGTGCGACCCTCGCATTTTCTCGTAACGCCTACAAACGGCTCAATGTGCCGCTGGCATGATAGGCTCGTTGCTTGCGCTTATTTGAAAGCTTTCATGAATTTGTGTTTAAAGAGTGCATCGTCAATAAGAAGTGCCGAATAGATCCGCGGTGCCTCTGGACCCGACCTCCGGATGCTCGCAACACGGCCACGCTGGGAGAAGCTGCGAGCCAGGACAGCTCCATTCGTGCTTTCTATCCTCTAGCATTAAATTTGAACACAAGAGAGCACAAAGAAATCCAATATGAAGACAACTTTTATGCGAAGCATATTAACGTAGGTTTCGGGCCTTCGCGCGACGCCCGGTGGTGGCCACCATTGACCTTCAAGTGACCTTCAAGTAGGTCACGTGACAAGACGTCACGTGATGACGTCACACCGGCTGCAGATGGGGCCTCATATCGCGCCGTCGGTCGCCTCCCGGCGGTGGCCACCATTGACCTTGAAGTGAGATCACATGAAGTGACGTCACGTGATGACGTCACACCGACTGCAGATGGGTCCCCATATCGCGCCGTCGGACGTCGCCCGGCGGAGGCCTCCACGCTTCGGTTCGCGCCGTCACGCGCGACGCGGCGGCGGCGCCACCATCGCTGCATCACGTGATATGTGACGTCACGCCAGGGATGAGGCGGCGCGCGCCCGCCGTCGCGTCAGTCTCTGTGCCCGCAACCGCGCCAGCGTCTTTGCGCCGGGCGTGTATGCGGTCAAGATGCCACCAAACGCTAAGGACATGCTTCGCATCCACTGGGCTTAACCTTGATAAGCCTCCAATTTTTTCTGTTGTCATGATCTCTAGTTCCTTTTCATGTTGTTTCGAAACGCACCGCAGCTTGTTACATAGTTTGATGGAAGATGAAATCGAACCCAGTGTACTGTTTCCGGGAGCGGCAAAGGGTATCAGCTCCTGAAATAAGTAAGGATCGATAGCGATGGGTCCTTAGCTGGCATAGCTGGAAGGTTACTTTGAAGCACAAGTAAGGAAAGCACGAAACGAGACCAAAAGCGCCAATAACTGTATCTACCACTGAAGCGGCGCCAAGCCGATTCGCATATGAGTCTTCAATTTCGCATTCAGATACCGAGCTGTCAGGACTTCTAACGTAACACGGAGACAAATGAGGCTGGGATGCAAGACTGTGACATATAAAGAGAAAGCCCATCTCCGGAATAGGATTCCCCGCTTTCGTGAATTCTGTTCATATATTTCGCCACTTCTTTCGTTCGTGCTGCTTCGAGCCACCTGGAACGAGAATAGACCGCAGGCGTGAGTCATTTTCAGCGACTTAGTCCGCGAGGCACCCGTGTCTGCGACTGAAAACATCTTTCCCGTTCCGAGACATGCAATATTTTTCGCGTTGGTGCTTTCTGTTTACTGCGCGGTCCAGTCCTTCTGTGACATCTCAGTCTGTCTTTCTTTCAAAGCAGTTGAGAACGCACGGTGACGCCGAGGACAGAGAATTATTCATGAAGGCACGAGAAACCGAAGATGCAGCTCTCGCTGTCCTTTAAGCGTCATTGGAAATTGGTGGCGATAGCGCTAGCGCCGCAGAAGCATCGGCTTCTTTCTGTGAAGAGAGAGAGTCGCAAAGTGCACCGCTGAAAAAGGAAAGAAAAGAGGAATGTGCATTACGTTTCTCAGCGTCATGCTGCTGTTGTTTACACCAGCACTGGTGACTTTTAGCAAACATCACACGAGGCTTCTTTCCATGACTGACCTTCATACATCACTAACATTCGTTCAAGGCTGGGCATTCGGCAAAAATAAGCATTACACAACAGAGGCGTCAGAAACATTCAGGCACTTTGGCCATACTTACTTTACTTAAGCTTGCTGTAGGATTACTAAAACGCTGCACAAGAATCGAAATACAATGACGCAGAAGGTGGAGCGAAAGCAACGAATTCAAAAACAAAAACAGCAGCTTTACGGAAAGCGCTGTATTGTTGTACGAGTTCGATGTGTCCTTTGAATATATGCAGACTTCAAGGAATTCAAGTTGGCGGATGGCTTTGCTGTTTTCGTGTAATGCTCTGCACCGCGATTGAAGAAATTGGCAGACGATTACGCTTCCCGGTAATCAAAATGTATCACCCGCGAAGCATCGCGCACTCGGTCCATGCGGCCGTGCCTCGGGTGGTGCGTGTCCCAGCACTCGCCGCCGCATACTGCACATCTCTCTTGCAGTACTTTACTCCTCTGCGTTCCTCTTCGCACTTTTCTCATACTTTATTTCTGCTCAGCGCTACTCGTTTGCTCTGCTGGCGACGTTTGCACTTAGCCCAAGAACGGGCGCTTGAAAGCAGTGATTTAAAACGGTATGCTATGACTTCCACGGCCTAAAAATATTATATTTCTAGCATCCTTTCTTATTTCTAGTGACTCCACCTGAGTCGCCAATAGATGTGAGTATAAAGGCGTTGATGATTGACAGGTACAGTTGCATAGAGTCCTCTTTAGCTGGACGCAGTTCAAACATTGCTGAAGCGGTGCGCTTGCGAACTCTCTTTGAAATCCTTCGTCTTCCTGCCCGGTAAGGCCAGTCACTGTGGGTTGGCTCAGTATACTCGACATCAATTCCTTAAGGAACGTCTGACTCCATCTTGCTCTTTCTTGCTTCTTACGAATATGAAAGGAAATTATACGTTCTGGAATGAAGAAGAAGATCCAGCACCGCCACCAACGACGACGAAGCGCTAGCGCCGCCCGCAGGAGGCTCGTGCTGGAGAACTGCCGCTTGTGTGCCGGTCCCTCGCCTCGCTCGTTCCTAGACTTCTTGCGCCAGGGTCTTCGTCGCCAGCGCTTGAAGGTGCCAATAAACCGCTCTACATTTGGTGGAGGTTGCTGCGGTCACCACCGTTCCCCCTCACCGTGGAACTTCGCAGTCGCACCATCCCGATGTCCAAGGCCGGTCAGCAGCCCCCCAGTCAACAGCCATCCCCCACGCCGGAGCCAGTCATCTGCTCCGGTGCCGTCCGGCAGCGGGACCCCGCTGTTTTCAGCGGCCACAGCGATCAAGATGTGGAAGATTGGCTGGAGTCGTATGAACGGGTGAGCCGCCATAACAACTGGGACGACCGCGTTAAGCTCACAAATGTGATATTCTACCTGAGCGACGTCGCTAACCTGTGGTTCCGAAACCACGAGGCCGACATTCCCACCTGGGCCGTTCTAAAGACCACCCTCGCGGAGGTTTTCGGTCGTCCTGCCGTGCGGAAGCTGCGCGCTGAGCAAAGCCTGCGTGTCCGAGCTCAGCACACCAATGAGACTTTCACGAGCTACATTGAGGATGTAGTAGACCTTTGCAAGCGTGTTGACCCGTCTATGACCGAGGCTGAGAAGATCAAGCACATCCTGAAAGGCATCGACGACGACGCCTTTCAGATGTTGTTGGCGAAGAGCCCCACCAACGTTGCCTCGGTGTACACCCTGTGCCAAGGTTTCGATGAGTTGCGCAAACAACGCCTTTGCGCTCGTCGCTCTCCCCCACCTGCCGACTCCATCTCCGGCCTGGGCATCAACAATGAATTACTCGCTACCATCAAAGACTTCGTGCGGGACGAGGTAGCCAGGCAACTCTCGCTCCTATCGCATCAACACCCGTCACCGCCCGTCATCAGTCCTGAGATCCGGCACGCCATCACGCGGGAGGTCGCCGATGCACTTCCTAGTCTTCGGCAACCGGCACCCTTGGCTCCCCAGGCCGGTCTTTTCCCAATCCAGCCCACTCCTGTTGCCGCCCCGTTGAGCTACGATCCTGCAGTAACAGTGCCGCCCGCACCCGTGCCTCTCACATATGCCGACGTTGTCAGAAGACCACCGCCGCCGCAGGCCTATGCATACGCTCCTCCTGCGGTGTCTGCGCCTGCTGCTCCCCGGCACCGTTTCGCGCCCGTTCCCTACAATCCTTGGCGCACACCTGACAACAAACCTATCTGCTACGCCTGCGGTCGTCCCGGCCACGTCGCGCGCCTCTGTCGACGTACTCTGCCTGCACCCCTACACCCCATGCCGGATTACCCCGCTACGGATCGCACCTTTCGCCCATCTTTCGAACCACCCCATCGGGGCACCTCACCTGATCGCGCTCATGGTCATCAGCCCTACGTTTCCCACCGATCGCCGTCCCCTCGCCGCCGCTCCTTGTCGCCCATGAGGCGTCGCACCGTCACCGCCGATTCGGAAAACTAGCAGCCGCAGTTCCTGGGGCACGAACTGCGCTATCATCGCCCTGTTCAAGTCCTCGCCTTTCACCGCCAAATCTTCTTGACGTGTTTGTGGACGGCGTACCGACACTTGCGCTTGTGGACACTGGGGCCACCGTTTCTGTGATTAACGAAAATTTCTGCCGTTCGCTTCGAAAAGTTACGACCCCATCTTCTGGACTCTCCCTCCGTACAGCTAGCGCCGAGCCCGTTCATCCTTCTGCCGCTTGCACAGCCCGCGTCGTCATCGCCGATGTTTTATACGTTGTCGAATTTTTAGTCCTCCGTGCAAGCTCCCATGACGTAATCCTTGGCTGGGACTTTCTATCCCGCCATAGCGCCGTCATCGACTGTGCCCGTGCGCACGTCGTCTTTTCTCCGCTCTGTGATACACTTTTCGACGCACCTCCGATTCGCTGTGATGATAAGCTTGTTGTTGCCGAGGACACCGATATTTCCCCTGAGAGTGCTGTGTTCGTCCCTGTGTGCACCGCCTCTGTTTCTGACGCCACCGTTCTCTTCAAGCCTTCCACCCTCCTTGCCTCTCGCCGACGTCTCTCTCTTCCCTTCGCCGTCATCGACATTCACCATGGTGCTGCCGCAATCCTTGTCTCCAACACCTCATTCTCTGCGTTTCCCCTGCTTCGTGGCGAGTGCCTTGGTCATTTTGAAACCGCTGACTTCATCTCTTCCTTGGACACCGATGCGCCCTCCTCCAGTCTCGACCTCGCTGCCCTCACCCCACGTGGCGCTCCTCCCGATCACCCACTGCCTTCGGACATTTTCGACCGCTCTATTGATCCCGCCCTCGACACAGCTCAACACGCGCAGCTTCTTGCCCTGCTCAACCAGTTTCGCTCCTCGTTTGACCACCAGTCCTCTTCTTTTGGCCGTGCGACCAGTGTCGAGCACCACATTGAAACCGGTACCCATACTCCTCTCCGCCAGCGCCCCTACCGTGTGTCACTTCCCGAGCGCCGCCTCATCGCTGAGCAAGTGGACGACATGCTACAACGCGGCATTATTCAGCCATCTGCCAGTCCTTGGTCATCCCCAGTGGTGCTGGTGAAGAAGAAGGATGGCTCGATACGATTTTGCGTGGACTATCGCCGGCTCAACAAAATTACGCGCAAAGACGTCTACCCGCTACCCCGTATTGACGACGCCCTAGACTGCTTGCAAGGCGCCGAATTCTTCTCCTCTCTGGATCTCCGTTCCGGCTATTGGCAAGTGCCGATGTCTGAGTCCGACCGTCCTAAAACGGCATTCGTTACCCCTGACGGCCTATATGAATTCACCGTAATGCCATTCGGTCTGTGTAACGCTCCCGCCACGTTCGAACGAATGATGGACAATGTATTGCGCGGGCTCAAGTGGAACATTTGTCTCTGCTACTTGGATGATGTTGTTGTGTTTTCGCCCGATTTTCCGACGCACCTCCAGCGCTTGCGCCAGATATTGAGCTGCCTCACCCGTGCTGGCCTTCAGCTTAACCTCAAGAAATGTCACTTTGGTGCCCGGCAACTGACAATACTCGGCCACCTCGTATCCAAAGATGGCGTCCTACCTGATCCTGACAAACTCCGGGCTGTGGCTGAATTCCCTAAACCGACCTCTACGAAACAGGTGCGCCGATTTGTGGGCCTCTGCTCCTATTTTCGGCGCTTTGTCCCTAATTTCGCCTCTATCGTCGCGCCCCTTACGAAACTCCTCACTGGTCCCGCCGACCTGTCTACGTGGGACTCTGCCTGCGATGAAGCTTTTGCTGCGCTCCGTCGTCGTCTTACTTCACCCCCTATTCTTCGGCACTATGACCCCAGTGCTCCTACTGAGGTGCACACCGACGCAAGCGGAATTGGCCTCGGTGCTGTCCTGGCCCAGCGCAAGCCCGAATTTTCTGAATACGTTGTTGCGTACGCCAGCCGTGCTCTCACAAAAGCAGAGTCGAACTACAGCGTGACTGAAAAGGAGTGTCTGGCCGTAGTGTGGGCTCTCACAAAATTCCGCCCTTACTTATATGGCCGCCCGTTCACCGTCGTTACTGATCACCACGCCTTGTGTTGGTTGGCCTCCCTCAAAGATCCCTCAGGACGCCTTGGCCGCTGGGCACTCCGTCTTCAGGAATTCGATGTTACCGTTGTCTACCGGTCGGGCCGCAAGCACTCCGACGCCGACGCCTTGTCACGCTCGCCACTGCCCTCTCCTGCGCCCTCTTCCCTCGTATCTGATTCCCCACTCGCAGCGCTCACTGCTATCGACATGCCCAATCAACAACGCCAGGATCCATGGATTTCTTCCTTGCTGGATGCCCTTCGTGCGCACTCTACGTCCTCCTTCCCTCGGGCCCTTCGTCGCCAAGCTTCCCATTTCGCCATCCGCGACGATCTCCTATACCGCCGCAACTATCGTCCGGACGGCCGAAAGTGGCTCCTCGTGATTCCCCGCCATCTTCGGTCTGAGATCTGTGCGCACTACCACGCCGACCCTCAAAGCGCTCACGCTGGATCGCTAAAAACCTACGAGCGGCTACGCCAGAGGTACTACTGGCGGGGCATGTACAACTTTGTTCGTCGATTCGTTCGCTCCTGCACAGCCTGTCAGCAGCGGAAGTCGTAACCTCGACCCTCGACTGCCCCGTTACAGCCATTACCGTGCCCGGCTCGCCCTTTCGATCGTGTGGGCATCGACCTATATGGGCCGCTCCCCTTCACGACCGCCGGGAATCGATGGATTATAGTCGCCGTGGACCACCTCACTCGGTATGCTGAGACCGCTGCCCTACCTGCGGCTACTGCTCGCGACGTCGCCTTCTTCCTTCTTCATCACTTCGTCCTGCGTCACGGCGCTCCGCGAGAACTTCTCAGTGACCGCGGCCGTGTTTTCTTGTCTGAAGTTGTTCGCGAGCTTCTCGATGCGTGCCACTCAGTCCACCGTACCACTACCGCTTACCACCCCCAAACCAACGGCCTCACCGAACGATTCAACCGTACTCTTGGGGACATGATCGCCATGTACATTAGCTCCGACAGCTCTAATTGGGATCAAGTCCTTCCGTTCGTGACCTATGCATATAACACCGCATCCCAGGCAACCACCGGCTTTTCCCCATTCTTTCTTTTATTTGGGCGCGAGCCTTCCTGTCTGCTGGACACAATCCTTCCCTACAACCCCGACAGCTCAGAATATACTTCCATTTCTGACATTACCCGCCATGCTGAGCAGTGCCGCCAGTTGGCTCGCTCCTTCACCGCCGAACGTCAAGGGCTCCGGACACATGAGTCGGACCAAGACACGCCCGCTACACACTTCTCCACTGGATCATTGGTCTGGCTCTCTGTTCCGGCTGCGTCCAAATTTTCGGCCAAGCACATTGGTCCTTACCGCATCTTAGAGCGTACGTCACCAGTGAACTATATCATCGAACCGGTGACACCTTCTTTGGACCATCGCCGCCGTGGTCGCGACGTCGTTCATGTCAGCCGCTTGAAGCCTTATTACAGCCCTCTCGTCGTCTCCTCGCCTTGAGTCGCCAGGATGGCTCCCTCTTTCCGCCGGGGCAGTTGGAATGAAGAAGAAGATCCAGCACCGCCACCAACGACGACGAAGCGCTAGCGCCGCCCGCAGGAGGCTCGTGCTGGAGAACTGCCGCTTGTGTGCCGGTCCCTCGCCTCGCTCGTTCCTAGACTTCTTGCGCCAGGGTCTTCGTCGCCAGCGCTTGAAGGTGCCAATAAACCGCTCTACAGTTCTTTTATTCTGTGCTGAATTCGCTACACTTCCTTAGCGCTCACGCAGCGGCTAATTTGCATCACATGCACGTCCATATTCGTATAAAACCATAGCCACATTTCATTCACCTCTATAAGGGTGACACAAACGGCGAACCCCAATGAATGCAGTTATCAAAGGTCTCTCTAGAAGACATTATGCTGCTTGGCCTGGTGCTCAATAGGAGCTTATTTCCGCGTTAGAGGCACGTCAGTACCGCATTTTTAAAATGACTCACGTGTTATAGCAACGTTCTTCTTTGAAAATACCGTAAGTTTATTTATTTATTTATTTATTTATTTATTTCATTACCCTCAGGGCCAGAGGGCATTACAGAGCGGAGTGGATTACACACGAAAGTGAAGCAAAAAATACAGCTGTAAATACACTTAATAATTAGAGATAAACGAAGCCCACAGAAAAAAAACGAACAAACAGGTTACGTCAAAACAAGTAAAAAATTAACAGCGCATATCGCAGAATGAAAACAACAACAAAAAGCAACAGCATACAATAAAAACAAACCACAAGAGAAATCACGTTCAAAAGGCATTAACACGCGCATATAAAACAAGTGGAACAACCGTAAAAAGGGGAAAAAAAGAGGACAGTGTTAAGGATTCTAGATTTTATGTCAGCAGCAGGTTGGTTAAAGCAGATTTAAACATAGAATTATCAGAAATTTCAACGATAGATCCGGGAAGGTGATTCCAGCTTACTGACGTACTTGGCATGAATGAATTGTGATAATGGTTGGTTTGGCATGAAGGAATACCAACCTTATGACGATGGTCAATGCGATGTGAAATGTAAAAGGGTGGTAACATCATTTTATTCTTAAGAATGGGATTATCGTAATAAATCTTATGGAACAGGCAAAGACGGTATATTTTCCTACGTTGTGACAACAGGGGTAGTGACAAGCTTGTTTTCATAATCGTGACGCTGGAGTTGCGATGATAATTTGAAAGAATGAAACGACCCGCCCGGTTCTGGACGGATTCCAGTTGATAGATGAGCGTCTCTTGACTGGGGTCCCAAACAGATGGAGCATATTCCAGTTTAGTAAGAACTAACGATTTATAAAGAAGTAATTTTACAGAACTATGAGCAAGATAAAAATTTCGGCGTAAGTAGCCCAGCATGCGATTAGCGTTGTTAGAGTTAAACGACTCGAAATGAATATGGCATCTAGTTTGCCTTCGACTGGACAATCTACAAAAGTTTTTGCAGGGATGTTTGCACAAATGTATTATACAAACAGGACCGCTTACCATTCATGTCTACCTGTGCTTTTTGTTCCCAAGCCAAGAAAATGCACTTCAAATAAAAAAAATGTTCCCAGAGTTTGATCACAACCAATACTGAATTCGCTGAAAAGAAAAGAGTAATTAGGTATTCGACTTTTACAGAAGTGGGTGGTAAAGCAAAATGAGCAACGGACTTCATGCCGATGCCTGCGATGAGGCAATAAATGGCATCACTCAATTTTAAACAAGCTATATAGATAAAATCATGTGCACGGCATAACAGTACTTCGGCAGTGAATAATTAAAAGTTGTGGCTCATACTCTTCACCTTTCTCCGAAATAAACTATTTCGTGCCCTAGTAGCGCTTTTTGCTCCACTATTACGTTTTAACAGCTGTAAAGATTCAACACAGCGAGCAGCTCAAATGCATCAGGAGTTGCCAAGCTGGGCCCAGACTTTCTTGTGTGCCGCAGGGCTTCCAGTTTTGCGTTGTGCAAAACTTTTAAAATATAGGCAGGCTGGTTGGTGAGTTGGAAGGGTTGCATAATGAACTTCTCTGAGCTGCCCGTGGTTCTAGATGTAGGGGGTGAAGGAGCCTCTGAAAAACAACGAGAAATTCAAACATCAGACAGAGGGCCCCACTGTGGTGTAGGTATAAAATGGAAAGAGTATAGCGATGACGGATGCGTCTTTTTTCTTGCCATAGGAAGACGATGGACGGCTGGCTTTGCGGCTGCGTTGGCTAAGAAGCATTGATGCAAGAAAGGGTAAAAAGAGAAAGTTTCGCTTCGCGCAGCGTTTCTGATAAAGCAGTAGGATGGTAAGAAAGAAAGCGACTAGTGGTCCTGTAAATAAAGAAGGCAATGCGAACGTGGGAAAAGATAGATTGCGTTTACGACGGCCCAGCCTCATTCCCCATGCCGCAGTCGGGCACTAAGCGAGCTGCGTTTGCGTTCGGACCCTACGGCGATTCGGTGAGTGGTAAAGAATGAGCTGAGAAGAGGCGCAAGCCACGCGAAGAGAGCGGGCGATGACGGCAGCGTTTCGTGTTTTCTTTATCTCTTCTTTCCTCGTCTTCTCTTCGGATACAGGCTAAATATATGCTTTCTCGCAAAGTGACGACGATCGCCAGCAACCGGACCAAGCCTTTCTTGCTTTCGCGCAGCCCTGAGTGCTTTCGGCCCATGGCGGCATCTATTTCGCGTGAGCTGGACCCCATCAGCAGGTTTCCTTTCACTCACCGTGCAATGTCCAGCGGATATCAGAATTGCAACGAGGCGATACATCGATGCTGCTTACCCGTTTCTCTCGCTCAGTCAAGCACGGTTCTCAAGCTCGAAGGCTGTTCGAAGGAAAACAACATAAAATCAATTTGGTTTCTGTCCTGCAGTTGCTGAATGCCTGAAAACGTCAGTTGCGTAATTTACAGAGAAATCAAGAGATGTCAAGCACAAGACAGCAGCCAAGAAGAGGGCTAAGACCGATGGAAGCGTTATCATGCTGCATTAAGTTAGGATATAAAGTGTTTGAAAGCAGGGCTATCGAACTCTTCCAGCATAACGAACAGGTGCTTCGAATTAACGACAGCCGCTCTTCAGAGAGAGGGAATCGTAGGAATTTAGTTACCTACACTGAAATCGTGTGAATACCTTTGTGCGTTCCAACCCAATGTTTTTTCTTACACAAGTACTTGCTTATTTTTTGAGTGAGCTTTGTTGACTCTCTCTAAAGCACTATACTGGCTTTCGCTTCCCTGGAACGCAACGCGTTCCTGATATTGTGCAGCGATTGAGCTTGGGTTGTGCGGTTAACTTGACTTCAAGCTAAATCCAATCTAAATCTCGTCACAAGCTGGAGCATGTGCTGATACTTCGATATAAAGACAACAATATTAAATGTAATCCCTCCCTTGGAGGCCACTCTTTCTGCTTAAAAAATCATTTTTTTTTATCATTGCGCAACCCGTGTGCCTGTCCATTAGCGCAAAAGTCGTGTAACGTTCTGACAACACGACGGAAGGGTATAAGACTGGCCAGCGGTTTCTCTTAAACCAAATATTTCATGTTTAAGGCTGTAGTTACTCCTCGTTTGGACAGATGATATTACAGTATTATAGGAGAAAAAGGCACCCTTTAATGACAACTGAAGATGTCAGTCTGGTGAGTTACCTGGCAGGCCACTTCAGATGAGGGTAGTAAAAGTGTACTGAGGCACACGCATTAAACTCTTTTCCCCTCACGTGCGCACAAATGCACGCACACAGGATTTCCGAGGGTGTATATAAAAGCCGTGTATTCTAGCGCTTTCCTTGGGCATAACGCCAAACCCGCGCCTTAGAGTGGTCCAAGTGCATTCGCCACGCTTTGAATACAGTCCTGACGTGGACCTAATTAAGCATTCAATGTTCTGCTTGGCGCTGTAAAACGACTGTGGCTGCAACCGATGTCACTTTTCTTGTCCGCCACACGCTGAGCACTACACTAGTTAGTGCGCGCTATATTAAAGCGAATCCATAGAAATCAGATATTAGTTAGACGTGTAATTCATATAGTATGAGCGCTGGCAGCACAGGAAGGATAAGCTAGACTGTTTATATATCTGTGAACACAGAAACTGGGTGAGGGAAAAAACCGTCGTAAGAAAGCGGGCAATCGAATCTCTCGCTTAGAAGCGAAACCAAGGCATAGCACTGTCTCTGCGGACGGCTGATGCACGGAGGAAAACGTTGTTATTGGCATGGGAAAAACTAGGAGCATATAAGACGTAAAGAAAGAAAAAATAATGAGGTCATCCGAGAGGTCCGAGACGGTTCTGCGCAGGAACTGGCGACAAAAGCACAAGTGGGCTTCTCATTTCCTCACTGTTTGCGTTACGGATGAGCGAGGCTGGAGTGTCCCGTTTCATGTTCTCTGCTGCCAAGGTCTCCCGGAAGAAAAGCAAAGCGGAACTTGTATTTGTATTCCGGCGCCGCTGGCACAGCGTGTGTGTGCATGCGTGCTCGCCTGCTCTAACAGGCGAAGGAAGGAGGGCGAGGGAAGGGTAGTGGATTTGTGCTTGTGGATGTGTGCTGAGTTTTTCTTTGAGCGCTCCCTCAGAGGAAAGAAAACTGTAGGTTGAGCTGTTTCAGCTGAAGTGCTTAAGTCTTGAGTTATTCTTTTATGCTGTCGTGGTTGGCAAGGATCTGTCTTTATAAAGGTGCGGCCTCTGCAAGAGCACTTATGGAAGGCGGGTGTCTGAAATTCCGGATTAAGGTGTGGTTTGAGCGCGTGAATTACTGCCACTGTGGTTTGACCAGCGCTTGAGACCTAGAATATTGTCACGAATATTACACAGCACACAGAGACACAAGAACTGCTCCAGTCTGCCGAGCGGTCACCAGCAAGAAGACGGACCACTTCTTCTTCCTCGTCACCAGCGAGATGGCGAAGCACTTCTTCTTCGTCCACTTCTGAGCTGTATCATTGCTCCCTCCCCTGCAGCATCGCCTCGATGCGGGCCGCTTTCACAGAGGGGAAAATGGGTAGACACGGAAAGTGAGACACAGCTATCACGACACACAACCGGCGGCACTCAGCGTCAAGTACAATCAGCAGGACGGTCGTGGTACGGCTTCATACGAACGACGTGCACAACATCCGGATGCGGTGGTCTGCGCGAAGGGCGGCCTGGGGTTGCCGGTGAAACTTCGTACGTCACGTCGCTAATGCGGCGGAGAACTCGGTAAGGTCCGAAGTATCGGCGCAGTAATTTTTCGGACAACCCACGGCGACGAACTGGTGTCCAAACCCACACATGGTCGCCTGGTTCGTACGTAACAAATCGCCGTCCGAGATTGTAGCGGTCAGCGTCGGCGTGCTGTTGACGGTGTATTCGCTGCCTGGCCAGTTGACGTGCTTCTTCAGCCCGCTGAACGAAAGTGGCGACGTCAAGATCTGGCTCTAGGTCACACTGAGGGTCGACGGGTAACATGGCATCCAAAGAAGTAACAACTGGACGACCGAAGACAAGCTGGAAGGGCGTGAGCCGCGTTGTCTCTTGCAGGGCCGTATTGTAAGCGAACATTACGTATGGGAGAATTTGGTCCCATGTTTTATGCTCCACATCCACATACATGGAGAGCATGTCGGCCAGGGTTCTGTTAAGGCGCTCTACCAAACCATTTGTCTGTGGGTGGTACGCTGTTGTACGCCTATGGCTGGTGTGGGTCAGATCTAGGACTGCCTGAGTCAAGCGGGCTGTGAAAGCAGCTCCACGGTCAGTAATTATAACCGCAGGAGCGCCATGACGCAGCACGATGTTGTGTACAAAAAACGTAGCCACTTCGACAGCAGTTCCGTTTGCAAGCGCCGTTGTCTCAGCGTACCGCGTCAAATAATCCGTCGCGACAGCAATCCAACGTTTTCCAGTGGATGACTTCGGGAAAGGGCCGAGTAGGTCCATTCCCACTTGTTGGAAAGGCGTCTTCGGAGGCGCTATGGGATGAAGAAATCCTGCGGGTTTGAAGGGAGGAGACTTACGGCGCTGGCAGTCGCGACAGGTTTTGACGTATGTCCGCACTGATGGAAGTAATCTTGGCCAGTAGTACCTCTGCCGAATCCTCGCTAAGGTACGACTGACCCCCAGGTGGCCGGCAGATGGTTCGTCGTGGCAAGCGCTCAAGATATCAGGTCGCAACTCGGACGGGACTACGAGCAGAAATGTTGCAGTGTTGCTCTCAAAGTTGCGCTTGTAGAGGACGCCGTTCTGCAGAGTGAAGGATTTGAGTCCACGAAGAAAAACACGAGGAATGCGGGGACCGTCGCAGCCTTCCAGGTACGCGATGAGCGGCGCTAACTCTGGGTCTTCCCTTTGAAACTGCGCCATATCGGTTGCGCTAACAGCACCAAGGAAAGAGAAGTCTTCAGTGATTTCCGGGGAAGCAAGGTCCACTGGCGCGCGTGATAAACAATCCGCATCTTGGTGCTTCCGCCCCGACTTGTACACGA